>NC_141470.1:38414754-38467254 GCF_009769465.1 Tauraco erythrolophus | reverse complement strand
CTACAGCGGAATTCTGGGGACATAAGAAAAAAAAATAATCTCCCAGAATGCCCGGTTGGAGCATTTATTTACCAGGTGATGGGACTCCTGAAGAATAACTTGATGAGGATTTGCGCCTGTGGGACTTGAATACAGATACTACTTGGAACTTGCCTGCTCGATTTGACTGGTCAATCATAGGCTGTACTATTCTTCTTCTGGCATTAATAAACCTGCAACAGAATACAAAGAATAGAAGTCCTTTCATCAGCTTGCTTGTGCGTTTCGAGAACACCTCTGCTTTAAAACCGACGAGATTTTAGTCTGGTGCGGCAACGCGTTTTGCTTGGCGTTGCTTTTTTAATGGAGTATAATTTCACTTTAAAGGATTTCCCTCTAAGTGCTCAGAAATCGTAACCGGTAACACGCTTATCTTACTAGCCAGCTTAAAGCTGGATTTGCCAGAAGGCTTTGAACAAGTAAATGCGACTGAAAACTTGTGTTAAAAGACAATCGTTTCTTTAACTTCTTCGAGCGCCTCGGACCCTGGTTAAAGTTCACAGGCTGGGAGACTTTTCCCCCCCCTCCCTCCCTCCCTTCCATCCAAGGGATCCAGCTACCCTTGCAGCTGGCCATAAATGAGGACCAGGCTTTGCCACTCTGTGCTTTCACAAGGTATCGTTAGGTCAGCAAAGCCATCAATTAGTCTGTCTGAAGTTTTATCACCAGCGCAGCGGCAATAAGCGCCGGCCCAGAAAGACTTCTGCTCTTCGGCAGCTCCTGCCGTCGGCGCCTGCGAAGGCGCGGGTCGCCGGGAGGTCAGTGCCAGCTGGGGGCCACCGCCGTGCCCAGGCGGGGACACCCCGCGCAAGGCCACCGCCCCGAACGCAGCCACCTTTCAACTCCTTAGAAACCCCCAGTCGCAGGTACATGTGGTTAATATTAGGCCCAAAATAACTTTTTTTTTTTTTTCCTACCTCTTCCCCCCCCCCGACCTCAAACCAGGGCGGTTGCCGAGGCTTTTGAGCGCCAGTAAAGGCAGTTAGTTGGCTGTGGAGCCTGGATTTAATTTTGTTGGTAATCCAAAAATAAGTGCTTGCATATTTCTTATCAGCTTAATGCGCAGCGATCCACATCGGGACAAGCTAAACCAAATTAATTTCCCTAAAATAATTTTAAAACTTGCCTATTCACGGAGTTTCTTTCAAAACAGGGCAATTTTCTATCACTTGGGAGACACGCTTGTTTTTGTCCCCCCCTCTTTGTGTTTGAGAACACTTTGGAGCCTTCGCGCAGGTTTTGTGTGCTATTTCACGGCTCCGGCTTTCGGCTGGTGACCCTTAAGGAGTGCTAATGAAGTCGAATACTAGTGTTTAATCCTCTTCAGAAATACTAACATGCCCATCATCCAAAACAGCCTCCAATAATTGCCATTGGGCCCGATCCAACGCCTAGCGAAGTCTTTCAGTCAGTTAACCGAAAACTAAGTTCATCTGCTCATTTAGTAAATTGCCAGCCTTTATATAGCATCAACTCCGCGCGGCCTTTGTCGTGCTTCCCTCCCTCTCTCCTTCCCTCCCTCCCTCCCTCCCTCCCTCCCTCCCGCCTCTCCCCCCCGGTTAAATTCCTCTGCAGATAATAAAAAACGGTGGCGCACCTTCGGCTGCATCTTCCGTAATCACAGTCGTCGAAATTTCATTAGACAGATGCATAAATGCTACAAGTAACACTAAAGGGCTCTTTTGCATCTCTCTGTTTACATCCCAAAGACATTCTTTATTCTCTAGCAAAAGTATAATTCAGTTGTCAGAGATGTCATCCTGCCTCAGAATTAGTCATGACTTCAGGTATTAAAATAAAAACTCAGACACAGCCGATGTACTTGTTTATTCCCTTCTGACTGCGGCACAGCGAAGGCATCTCCTACCCCAGCGCTGCGATTTCGAGGCGTGTTTCCCTCCTCAAAGACAAAGGTCCCCGAGAGGACTTCGTCTGCCGAGCGACTGCCCAGTAACGTCACCGCGCTGACCAAACGGAGCCTGACCTGAACCCCCTCCAACCAGCGCCCCTTTTATCAGCTAAAGTTAAGGCCAATAGAGATTAACAGGAAAGCCTGATAAGACTGTTTTCTCTTCTCCTATGAGCTTCTAATGGTGTATACAGATGGCAAGGTTTTAAAGAACGGAATGAACGCTTATTTAGGTCTGTAAAAAATCACAGACAACAGAAACACCCCCCCCTCCACGCACAACGTTTTCCGTCTTACTAAACCCTTTTCTTCAATCAGGCCACTCTTCAGGGAAACCAAATTGCTTTCTCGTTTCTTATTTAAACCCCAACCACTTTTATTATTTACATCTGGTGGTCCCCTTATTTATGTCCCTCTCCACTTCCCTGCACACACACCCGGGCTCGCAGGGCTGCGAAGCATTATGGGCCCTGGCTCTCAGCGGGAGAACTCGACACTGTCTTCAAACAAATAATTAAGGGGAAGGTTAAAGGTTCACCCAGAGGTCATATCTTTGGATACTCCTCAGAAAGTTTACATTAGGAAGAAATGGGTGCCCTCTGAAGTGTTTTTTCAATGGGCTCCCACAACAAGGCAGAGCATTAAGAAAATTCTAAGTCCTGAAGGGTTTCAGGTGACAATTGCTTTACCTCCCTGAGCACACGGATTGGGATACTCCACTCCAGCCTTACGTGTCTGACAACCACCACGGAGTAAGCCTTGCGGGCTGGGTGTTGAAAACCCAACCTTGCCCAGCCATTCACTCCCAAAAGAGCTTGGCCTTATTTTATTCCGCTCATATGAATAATGTCTTTTTTTTTGCCTTTCCGGGCAAACTCCACACAGAGGCAACTCACGGATTCTTTTGGAAAATGGGAGTTAAAGCCCTAACAGCAAGTCCCCCAGTCTTTATTTCCCTACAGAAAACAACAGCGATAAAAGTGGCCGCATTTGTCCAGTAAATTTTGCAAAACATAGTGCTTGGGTTTGATTACTCATTTCATTATTTCTCCATTTTTCTTTTGCACATGTGCATAACTGCAGGTGCAAATGATGTCCTCTAGACCAGCAACACTTTGTCTGAAGAGAAGATACGTTGTCATATACTTAGAAAGATATAGGAGCACAGAGGCTTTAGGCATCCAGATCATTTTGAAATTCCGTTTCTACAGCTCCTCTGAAAAATCCTGCCCATAAACTGCATCAGTTATACCCACCAATGGGTATATCTGAAAAATTTCACATTAAATTATTTACATTTGCAAAATTGCAGATGCAAAACAGACAAACGTTTCAGGTGAAGCTAAAAATCAGATCTTAGTTTCATTAGCAGTAACTAGATCATGTAGTGCATCAGCACAATTGGTAAACAAGGGCAGAGAATGAAGTGTTTGTGGGTTATTATTATTTATTCTTTATACTACCCCATAAATATGCACAGTGCATAATAGAGACGTAGGAACCATAGTCCCTGCCCTAGCCTTTACATTTTTTGAGGGCTTTTTTTGAATCCCTCAGGGAGCCATCTCCAGGGCCAAAGTAAAGCACAATACAGCCTTCTGCAGAGCACTTCAGCTCGTGCGTTGCAGAAACACTGTGATGCTATTTTGGCACAAATGCCTTCAAAAGGCATTAAGAGACAGGTGAAAAAAGAGAACACCAATGCCACTATTTCCAGCGTTATTTGGAACCCTATAAAAGAAGAATTCACAGCTCTGCTCCTGACACTAATTGCCTGCCTTGTTCATACCCTTCACCCAGAGGCCAAAGATTGAATGGCCTGAAAAGATGAGTAAAATCTATCAACACGACACGGATTTCTTTGTTACTCTCCTGTTAATAGTAATTCCTATTATTCGGATGATAGCAGCAGTTAGGGGACCCAAAGAAGCTCAGCCGTACTCCAACCCATGCCGCACAAGCACACCGTCCAAGAGAACTCGGGGTCTGAACAGATTTCCAGGCAAAGCCTGGGGGAGAGGAGAGACGCCTTCTCCCTGTTCGCAAAGGAGAACGGAGACAGAAGGAGATTAAGTGACAAGGCCAAAGTCATACAAGAGATCTTTGGCAGAGCCACACACCCAACATAGATTTCCTCAGTCCTCTCTCAGCGCTCCTACAATCTGCTATCCATATGCTATCTCTCCTTTGTTCCCCTAGCTTAGCAGCCAGGCACACTGGCAGGGGACTGCGGAGAGAGCTCACATTGCCACTGTTTGTGCCTTACCTGCTGTGTAGATAGAGAGGGGTCATCAGCCTCCAGGGCTGTGACGCGATACCTTCACAAACTCGACATTCATATGGTGCTTGGTCCTCGTTCCAGAATGATAAATGAGGTGTGTAATGTTGAGAAATACATGTCATTGACATAGGTACGTTTAATGAAAATCTCACTTCCAGCATTCTGCAAACGACAGAGTACCAACCTCGCTTATTCAAACAACAGTCGTTTGAATCGAAAGAAGGTTTTTTTGCGTCTTGTATTTTCCTCTGCTACCTAAAGCAGCCATATACATTTCCCATAGCTGAGTCTGTCCTTCTTACACAAGTAGTTCCAGTAACTTTTGTGGGACAATTTGTGAAAGCACAACAAACAAGATCTGTCTCACAATGCACAGTGATATGGACTTTTAAAAGAAGTAATTTCATCTTTATCTGCTTCCAGCAAAAAACAGTTGAGCAGTAAAGGTATACTAGCGAATATGCAGTGTAGTCTGGTGATTCGGTAGCCCTAGTCCTAATTGGTTCCTACCATTGCTAATTAGCATGACAATATAATCTAAATATATGCATTTAATTGCATCTCTTCAAATAGAGCCTTGGTTTTCTTTGTCCAAAATAAACATGTATTCTGTATTTTACAGGAAGTCCTGTAATTAATCTTCTTTATATATTTATCATATTTTATCTCAAGTCATATCAAATGACATTAAACTCACATTTACATAATACATTTTATTCTTATAATAAATAATGTTCAGATAAAATCGCAGAGAGATATTTCTGCAAAGCTCAAAAGAGAATAAACAGCAAATAAAGAACTCCTAGTCTGCTTGTTCAAATCTGGCACATTCCAAAATAATTTTGTTGTTGTTTCCACTGTCTTTTTTTATACGTACTGTACATGTATTTCAAAACTCTGTGGCCACTCTGTAACTGAATCTGAGTAAGATTAGTTCTTGAAATGAACTGTTAGTGGCTGTACTGACTGGTAATCAGAATTAGAAACATCTCCAGCTTTACTCTATGGCTATCATGGAAAATTCACTTTAAGTATGTAGGGTCATAACAGGTCTTGTTTCAGGAGGATGAAGTGCATCAAAGCTTAAGAAACTATAATTCACCCCCAGCTTGGGGTCTAATCTGAACTCAGTATCAGTCTTCAATCTGGATTTCCACCCAAAATATCCAGCCCAGAAAACACGATGTTAAAATATTGCATTTATTTGCATCAATGGGTTCTCAGTTCTTTATGTGAAAAACAGAGGAATAAACAAATTTCTGAGATGAATTCACACAATCAGTTCTCTAAAAGGATTAACGACAAGGAAAATTTTGACTCAATTTCGATTTTAGCCCAAGAAGACACTTCAGCTTCTTCACTTGAAAGGAAATATGGAATGAACATTGTCACAGGCTTGGTCATAGAAATAACAAAAATAAAAGTAACAACAACAATAATGTAGGGTTAAAATTGTCTATTTTTGGTCATCTGAATATTTTGAAAATTTTCAGTACCCAGAGGAACAGTCTAGCAAGGTTTTTCAAAAACCTGCCAAATCTAGATGGGAAGCTTTGGCTCGTATTAAACGTAGGTAAACAGGAGCCGAGCTTGATGAATAAATGGGGCCTAAGCACCTGCTTCAGTGTTTTGCTGACTAAGAGTCTAAGAATGCATTCTGAAAAATAATTCAAATGCTTTCACCTTGGATGGGAAAATAAATCTTTGCCTAAATGATATTTCAGTATTTAGACTATGAACATGTCAGTGTTTAGCTCAAGAGTATATACTACACTGATCCCTTGTTGCCCAAGAATGCCCTAATTTGGAAGGGAAAATAACAAATGAAACATTATATCTAAGTCACAAAAAATGTTTTCATAAGTAACCTAGAAAATTACTTCTTTCCCAGGCTGAAAGAATAATTTCAGAGGTCTCGAGCAGATCAGAGTAGTTTGAAAGAATGCATTAAAAAGGACTAATTTGCAGAAACACTTTTATCAATATACACTCCCCTCGCCTTTGCAGCAGTCTTTGTCTATCACCCAAACTTTTGTCTGAGCAAGTAAAATCTAGTTATCTTAGTTTATTTAACTTCTCCTTTCAATTGTATTCTAAACTGACAGAATTAGGTTTAGGCATCTTCTGTACGTGTGTGTACAAAAATAGTTGAAAAAGTCCTTGTTTATGCTTCGCTGAATCTATGCCGCACCTGGTTACCAACTCTTACTTGCAGCATTCCTTATAGGAAATTAAAAAGCTGAGTTAGTCAGCTGGAAATGAGCCATCGAAAGAAGGCTTCCTAAGTCATGAATATTGAGAAATGGAGTCACTTAACAGGATTGGTTTTGAGAGGAAGAGGGAGGGACAGGCAGGTTCATTCCCCAACAAAACTTCATGTAGTTTTGGACAGCCTTGTTAGAGAAGGAGGGTTATGGGCTGTTTAAACTGACTTTCTTAAGCTAATTTAGACGTCTCACATCTGTCAAAGGTGTGATTCAGATGACCTAAGTCAACATCCATGTTTGGTGGAGAGAAGGCTCCAGAAGATGACAGAGAGCAGCTAAGCTGGATGCCTGAGGCAGCTCGAGGCAGGCACTAACGGTCCCGAAGACCTCTGCTGTATCTTGTATGTTTATGTTGGAGCTCCTAAAAACATGTTACGCCACTCGGAGCTGCCAGTTGTTGGAAATCGTGAATTTGCCTGTCCCGCCACCGTGAGACTGTCTTAAAGAATCAGAAGTTTAAACAGCACTCTTCTCACTATTTACTTTGCAAGTTTCTCAGTCGTTGTGCCACATTTTTAGACCGTTCTTCTCTGCCACAAAATCTAGAAACTTACTTGACAAGATTCTCATGTAACCATTGTCTCCTGGAGCTGGGACCTCGAGTTAACATGAAATAACTTGAGCCTTGCGATAAAATCATGAGAATTGGCAAGACGGGCACCTATTCACCTCGGAGAAAATCCATCTTGTGAAAATGCAACTCTCGGTTACCAGGTTACCTCTCGGGAGCGCGGGGAGACGGTTCGGCTCCGCCAAGGGAGGACGCGGTGCCTGTCCCGAGGAGCACCTGCGCTGCGGCTCGAACCCCGGGCAGGGGCTTGTGCGCAAGGCCCTTTGCCAACGGCGAAGGCAGGCGCCCAGGAGGCGCCAGCAGCAGCTGGGGCTCCCTGGTGCTGCCCACGAACCTAGAGGTCCCGTGGCCACCTGGCTGCCCTGCCGGCCTGCGCCCCGCCGCTGCCACCGGCCGGCGGCCGTCAGGGCGCAGCGCCAAGGCCAAAGCCAGCCGGCGCTCGGGGTCGGCCCCCAGCACGGCTGGCACCGGCAGAGCTGCCGCTCCCGGCTGCAGGAGCGGGCGCGCCCCCAGTGTCAGCCCCCGGTGGCCCCGGAGAGGCCTCCCGCTGTGCGGCCGGGCGCCATGAGGTGGGGCCAGAGCGCCGCCGCCGGGCCGGGCCGGGGGTGCCGCTGCCCCGGGGGCACGGACGCCGCCTCTGCGCCCGGAGAGCCCGGCGGGCGCCACGGCCCTGCTCCGTCTCTGCGGAGGGCATTCCCCTGCGCCGGGCAGCGAGCACGCCCGGAAACCCCGCCGCGAAGGAGAGCGGGTGGGAAGGTCCGTTTTGACGTGAAGGTGGTGGGGCGCTCCCGCTCCGCACCCCCGCGGGGCGGGCACAGGTTTCCTCGGGAAACCTCAGCTGAAGTGACAAAGTCCCGTCCCGTATTCCCGCTGGGTTTCTGGCGGGTGACGGGCGCCTTTCAGGGCGTGCGGTGGCACCTGGAGCCGCGTGAGGCTCGCCGGCCATGGCTGCTGCTCTGTCGCCAGTGCCACCAGGTTATTCGTACGCGGTTATTTATCACGCACCGTAAGAACGACCTTTTAAAGATACTTGAAAGGAAGGGAGGAGACTCACAGACATACTTCCTTAGCTATTCATACCTTACAGATAAAATGCAAAGTCAATAGACATGAGCTGTAGTATATAACCTCATCCTGTACTTGATTTATTGCAGATGGGAATCAACCAGAAACTGAATCACTTTGAAATTTTTACTACTGACGTTAAAATTCCAGGTTTGTATACATGCGTCTTGTGGAGATGCTAAATACAATTTTAGCTAATTTAGCATGCGCTTTGATTTGCTAGCACTTAGACATCCATGTTAAAGGTAGATAACAGATCTCCTATAAAACCTTAAGTAACTCATGCATTCAAAGATGTGTTAATTTGTCATCTTAAACTCATGGGAGAAGATTTCAAAACCAATGAGGGTCCAGCAGTTTGAAAACACAATCAGCTTATCTGGCTTCTTACGTAGGAGTTGAGGGGCCTAATTTTAGGTAACTTTTTTTTTTTTTTTAAAGTATTGTTTTCGAATAATATCACATTTAAATATTTTACACATCTTTTTAACCATTTCATATTATTGGGGTTTTTTTTTAGCCAATTTTAAATTGACCCAAAAAGGAGAGTTGTCAACAAATTTAGCAGCAGTTTAACTTTCCTGATCAAATTAGATTAAGGCACTAATTCTCCTTCTTACTTTTCAGTGGAAACTACCTAAGTAGAAACTTGCCAAAAATGCATAAAGGTGTTTAGCAATTATGTACCGGGTATGTTCGAAGAGATCAAGGTGCACTCACATGTCCTGTGCTATGGATATCTCTGATTAGCTTGTCATCTACTCTGAAGAAGATGTAGCCCAACTCTCCTATACTATGTAACAGGCCAGCTGTTAGCTGTCTGTCAAGCACCTAAAGTGGACAAGTAGTCCAGGAGCAAAAATGTCACTCCTTTGATCTGGCAAGGAGCAGCTGCTGATTTATAGAGTAGGACTTTGTTCTTCCGTTCTATTTTACTTTCTTTCCTAAGGCAGAACCACAAAATCCAGCAGAAAAAAAAAAAAAAGTGCCGTTCTCTGCAACATCAACAAGCTCTGACAACTGCAACAGGGTTTTTCTTGGCCCTAACAAAGCTCTCAGGCATCTCCTTTGACGCTCACCTTTTTTTTTTTTCCTTCTTCTTTTTGCAATGCGGTAGTTATTGTTTAATTCAGCTTCTGTAAATGGAATGGACTGTGGCCAGCAAGCCTGGGGCATAAACACACCTGTATGAAAGAAGCCTTATTGTAGCAACCATCTACAACCAACCTGCACATGCACTACCAGTTCGTGAATTCAGAAGGAATGTTCCATTTTCCCTGACAGTAAATTTTGCCTTAAGATAACTTTTTTTTTTTGTACCCACTGTCCTGTCTTGACCATGAAGCTTGTACACTTTCTGATTATTATTAAAATCTGAAGGAAAAAATATGTATTTTTCTACCTGTCAACCAGTGGACCTCAGGAAATTGGATCCAAAGAGCCCATTTAAAAAAAAACCACAGCCAAAATATATTATAGAAACACATTGCTGAAAGTTTGAGAGCTACTGATCCTAAAGATGCCTGTTCTGTTTCAGAGACAGTGATGCAGCCGCAGCCACCTCCAGCTTATACTGTTACAGAATCTCCTCAAAAAAAGCGTATTGCAAAACAAGTACTCAGGAAGAAATAGCATTTGATGCAACTAACCAGACTGCAACACTGCCAGCCCAGAGTCAATGCTCTGTTCGGTTCTCTTAGATGCAGGAGGTGCTGACCAGATTCTGTGAGGTCATCAGTCACTATACGGGCTGTTAAACTCCTGCCTTACTCGTTGGAATAGCGAGGGAGTTTTCCTTTATTTCCTTTGTGATCTGTTTTCAACTTTATTAGCTAAAAACCCAAACCTACAGACCACAAGAAAAGGCTGCAGTATAACGCTGCTGAGGTGGAGAGGAGCATCTTGTGTGTTTACAGATGGGGAAGGGAACCACACAGCAAGCTGTGTATTTGACCCTGGTATGTGTCTGCGCACATGCTGTGTTCACACATCTTTATACTGTAACTTTAAAAACAGACAAAAAGGATTACAAAAACAAAGATGAGAAGGGGTGAGGGTGGTGGGGGCGACATCATGACTACAAGATCTTTTGCATATATGTTAGCTTGTGGAAATAAATAAGAACGATTACAGCCAGGGCCCTAAGGGAGGCAGGAGAATGATGATGTACAGGATAGTATAAAGTGATATATTAAAAACTGTGCTGTCAGTGGAACAATAGAATATTAAGCAAAAGTCCATAATAATTGGTAGATATTTAGCTGTAGACATCTTTCTCTGGTTGGTGGGTACTAAAGCATACGTGAGAGGAAAGAGAACTAGTTAGGCAATTAGAAGTAATAGGCATAAATAATACACTGTGTATAAATACATCCTCTCCTCTCCCATGTTATAGCTCTTATCCAGATACACCTAATCACCTCTCAGTAAGTCATACCTACATGCTGGTATCCCTTGTGTTTGGCTCTTTGCACTGTCTGGTTACTGGAGGTTCTACTTATGTAAATCTTCTTTCTCTTTGCAGATGCAGAATGATGTTCATTTTTTCCCTTTAATTTTTCCAGTATCAGTGACAAGACTTCATCAAACCAGAAGGTCTAATGGCTTAGTAGCTAAAGATGTGTCAACACCACAAACACCATGAGACTGCAACCTGCCATGTTATGGTATATGTGCTCCACGGTGACTGAAGGTATTAGAGGCATAAGTGTGGGACAGCTATATTATTTAAGTGTGCTAAAATGAAGAGGTAATTATACAGATCTTCCCAGTGTCGTACTCGTGAAGCTTTTACTCTGTCTCATCCCATGTTGTGTTCTCTGTATCCCGCAGGAATCGGGGAAAATACTCTATAAAAACATTTTTGAGAGTTTGTTAGTATATGAATGGGTTTCATGTATCCTTGTGTCTTGGTTACTGTAAGCCAAAATGGTTTGGAATCATGGAATGGAAAAATTAAAAAATGTCCGTGGATTCGTTTCCTCATCCTATCACTCCATATCCCAGGCTCCCATACTTTCTGACCAGTGCTTCATCTCCCCCAGGGCTCAGCTCTTGCTCCCCAGCCTACCTTGCTGGCTCACCAGAGATAATTGCAAAGTACAGCTGGAGAGTCAGCGATAAAGCTTGCTGGTGCTCTGCAGGGGTCTTAGATGGCCAGATATGCTATGATTGAGGACATATATGTGAATGTTACACCATTTCTTTTCTCTCTGCTGTTTTAATTCTTCTGAACAAGCTACAGACTGAAACTGGGAAGGTTTGCGCTTTCTGAAACTCACTGGAAACATTGGATTCCCCTGGTTTCTGTACTCAGCTGGCTTATGGGTAGAGCAGAGCATTGGAGGAGCCTGTGCTCAAGTGCGCCATGTTTCAGTTGTTGTTGGCTTCCCCAGCTAAAGAGGGGGCTATTAATGTATTTTCCTTTCTTCTGTTAAAGGACAGGTAGCTGGAGGAGTCTCTCTTAGTGTAGTCACTGCCACTTAAGTCTCTCATGTGAAAATGAATCATTCCACAAAAAGAAACTTGAAACTGAGCACATATTTCTTCAGTGAAAACTGGCCAGTTCTATAATGTGTTCCACTATCCCATATTTTGCATACAATTGAGATATATATTATGAAATGAAAACCAATCTATATAACCTATCTAATATTTATCTTTCTTTATGAGAGCAGTTTGGAAACTCTGTGTGTGATCTTACATAATTTTAATAACTGGTTGCTGATGGATTTCAATATTAACTCTGACTGTTCTGACTGGTAGGGTGTTGAGGCTTAATTTTCAGGAGAATTTCACTAATTGTTCCTGCACTGCGTAGGGGTGAAGGCATCTAAGAATATGTGTATAAACCTGCATTTGAGCCCTCAAAACTGGTAATTGCAGGGCCACATCCAACAATGCTGATCACTTCAGCCTGGTCTAGTAAAGCACTCAGATGTACAAGGAAAATTTTCAAAATGACCAACTCCTATTATCAAAATCATCATGAGCCCTGTAATGCTAATCTTAATGTTCAGTGAAATTCCGAGTTAGAAGGCAATATTAGCACAGGGACGTTGACACTAGTGCCTAAACTGTGGGTGATCTGCTCCAAAAGAAATTCCTGTCTCTGGTTAGATGTTCCAGGAATCACCAGAAGGTGGACTTAGATACCTAACTACATTTTTTTTGTTAAAAAAAAAAAAAAAAAAAAAAAGAAGCCCTTACTTAACTCTGAGAATGCCTAAATTCTCTAGGTATGTAAATTTCTGCTTTTTAATGCCCCATCCCATCATCATTTTTGCAGCTGCGTGTATCCATATCCTAACAGTGAGTTACTTTCTGCTGTAACTATGCTCTATCTCTGAGTTAGAGGAAGACACTTATGTCCAGTCAGGATTCCTATGGATCTTTTTAGTGAGACAGACATCTTAGGACACGTCTGTTCTTTCTTATAACAACACAGATAAAGATCTCTTTACTTTATAGCTGACACCATAATTATTTGACTATTTATCTGGGAAGAAGGAGATCAAGTTTTGCCTCCCTATCCTGCTTGATTTGGAACAAAGACTTGAACATAGGTCTGTCACATCCTAAAAGAACATCTGAATCACCCAGGTATTCAGTACAGTGAACAAAGCCCTTTCAGTTCTCATTCTGAAGATGTTCCACCTGAAGTAAGTAATTATACAGTCATAATTAACCAGCACTTAACTCTCACACATCTGAAGTTGGAGCTCTAACCAAGAGGCTGTACAGTCAAGCCCTTGTTCTTATTTAATTTTGTTCTACTGACTAGTCGTTACATACACAACAGAACTGGCAGTAGGGAGAACAAGAAAGGCATGGTAGTGAAGAGGAGCAGAGATGGAGCATTATGTTCAATAGCCCATTGATTGGGAAACTCAACTCACTTGGAACAGTTAAGACATTGATTTAAATCAAGACGAAGAGAAGACCTGCAAACATATATCCTACTTAACAAGTGAATTTTCTAGCCAATGAGCCGTTGAGTATAGCACTCCCTCTACCCCATTTGCCTCTTTTGTGTAAAGCTTGGTATGGCTGATGTATGACAAGAACTTTGGCTGGATTTGGCCCTTGGGGAGATACACCGAGGCAAGGCTGATTTTGTGTTGGAAGTTGTGTGTCACTCTGGAACACATTACTGTCTGTTTATCACCATATATGCATTTGTGTTCCTCCTCCTCTGTCCTGGAGGTCTTTTCTATATAAAATAACCATGGGCAGGACAATATCTCACTTCTCAGTACTGCTAGGCTTACAGTTCCAAGTTTCTCAAGTATATCTCATTCTAAGCAGTTTTGTGCGTGTTCACCAATGGAAACAACTGTATGTGGACCAAAAGATTTTAGGCATCTCAGGACTGGGCAGCAGGTAGGTGACAATGCTGGAAAATTCAGTGATGGCTAAAGGCAAACATTAGCTTAAACTAAAGATTGCAGGGCTTGTGCTCGACATTCATATGCGACTCAAATGATATACATATCTAACATACATATATATTCATGAGGAAATATTTTATAAAATATGCTACACAGATCTTTTATTGTGGCTTGATTGTTAATAAGCCAATATTATAATAATACTTTCATAAGGAGTTCAGGCCAAGTTTTAAAACATCTTCAGCAACCTTTGAAAGAAACAAAAAATTTAAAATCAATAGAAACAAAATATAAAATAACAAAAAGCCTGTGAAAAGAGAAAAAAATGCCCCAAATTCACAGGCAGCGTCTTCAAGCGAAGCAGTTCAGTACTGTGCTTGTATGCATAAGAACTTAAAACTAAATTTGATAAGAAATTAACTATAGATAGAATAAACACAATGTTTTGATTCTAATTCAGTGTCCAAACTGAAGAAAACGTAGGAAGATACATCAGTAGTTAGAAGAGGAAAAGTTATTCTTTGTTTTTTACTTTGAATTATTAAAATTATCAATGATGTGTACATTCCTAGGAACAATACACATTTTTAGTTTGATAGTAAAAAATCTGTAATATTTAACCATTTTAGAAATCAAATATGCCTTTATACATGTAAGCTTGTAAACTTGCATCCATGTAAAACAGAATAAACAAAGCAACAAATGCAGACACCCATTCAGATGAACCAGTAAAGGAGAGTTAGTGGCCGTTTCCTTTTCTTGATCCTTCCCCAGTTGTTATATTCAGTCTTTCCAATGTGACTATATTATCATCCACAAAATTTTTAGCATCATCGTAATCATAAAAGATATACTTTATATCTTTATAAATCACATGAAGCTTAGCAGACCCGAGTAATGCCACATCTGCTTTAATCCTAGGAAATTCTAGCCTAAGACAGCATAGCCATGTTGTCATGGTCATAGCCATGTAGCCATAGGTCAGTGTCTCACCTGAGTTCTCAGAGACGTTTCAGGAAATGCATTATCTCTGTGAGTCAGTGAAATAAATACAAACAAATATAGTGGTCAATAGCCAAAGTAAAATTTAGCACTCTAAATGGGTTTTGACAGAAGCCTGAGTTGAAAAATCCAGCTGCATTTTATGTATGTCCCTTAACCACCAGTCCATACCACTGAGATGAGTGGTCCAATTAGCTGCCTAATTTTTGATTCCTGATACATGTGTCTGCAGTCAAAAAAAACATGTATCTAAAAGACTGGTCTTCCTTTGGTCCAAGAAACTAGCGTCTACAAAATAACAAATATGAAAAGATCATAATGTCAAATTCCACATCCTAATTTGAAACAAAAATCTCACAGTTCCAGGTACCTCACTGCTACGACAAATTTGATGCAAAGATGTGCAGCTGAGTACCTACACTTCTTTTCGGGTGTACTAAATACAGGTGAAAAATTGGTAAATGAAAATATTTGTGGGCGTGTTTTGCATCCAGACCGAAAAAACCCATATCATCCTTCTGTCAAGTTTATCCCAAGTTCTACCTAGATCATGCTCTGGCTTTCCAATATAGCACAGTTCTATAATAACTGCTTAAGCATGCCATACAGTATTAATCTTCCTCATGAACTCAGTCCCAACCAGTTTCCATGGAGAGAAATTAAGAGGTATGTACAGGCAAAGGAGAAAATATATGGCTAGCCAATGATACAGAAAGGCTCTTTAGATGGGAGCTCTGGTAGAGAGGAAGGATTTTTCAACTGAGATTGCAGAACTGAGGGGAGGGCAGCATTAGACAGAGAGTAGAGAGGAGAATATGTGAAAAAAAAAAAAGACACATCTTTGTTGAAGCAGGTTTTGACATTGTTTTAGAAAAGACAATTTTGAAATTGATCCAGAAAAGGATGGTGGAAGGCTGCTGAAGTGTCTAAACTAGGAGGTGATTTTGATGCGTGTGTGAAGAGGAAGCATTCGATATATTAGTGGGGAGATGAAGAACTGGGACTGAGTCCTGAGAGAAGGCGACTACAACAGTCAAGGTGAGAAGAGATGAAGGCAGAAGCAAAAGAGACATATTGTTGAAGTGGAAATAGGAAGAGAGGCAGACACTGGAGGTGTGAGAGAAAGAGCAGCACTAGGAAATGCATGTGGCTTTTGCGCAGTGTGAAAAAATGTGTGAGGAGTCCTAGAGGAGTATAGAGGAGTAAGACTTGTATTTAAGAACGTCTGAGAGAGTAATGTTGCTCTGGGTTTGCTGTCAATTTTGTTTGCCAAGTTATAAACCCATCTATATAAAGTGATACTATCTAAAACATGAACTTCTTTTAAACAATACTCTGCTTAGTGTAATAGTTTGTTAGCCAAGTAACCTCTGCAGTAGCTGCAGCTGTGGCTTGTTCTATCTCATCAGTAATTTTAACTCTCTTATAGTCGTTAGTGTGAAGCTTTTCACAGTATTTTAAAATGATTAAATATACTTTCCTCCCAGTTCTTGAGTTCTGTTTCGTTTGAATAGACTATGCATCCTTTAACATCTAAATAATTTGTCCTGAGAATCATCACAACGTAGCTACTCTTTGGACCAGAAGATGTGAATATGGTTCTGATAAAGCTCTGCAATGTTTATTTAAAAAAAAAAAAAAAAGTAACTTTGGACAGTTTATCTATAATCAGTATCTTTCTGCATAATATAGACCAAAGACCTAAGTCCTGAGATAGTGTGCATCTGTGTGAGAGGGTGGCCACTACATCTCATGAGTTGTTTAATCCTCGCTGTTTGTTGTGTGCAGAGCACCGAGTAGGCTTTTACTTATGACCGCTTTAAACAGTGCCTGCCTGCCCTATGACTTTCCAAAAGACCCCAGGATGAGGTTAGCACGATAAAGAGCTTGATTTCTGTAAGCATTAGTCATTCAGACTGACAGCACTCATTCATTTACTGGAGACTAAACAAAAATATAAAAAAAAAGACAAAAAAAGACTAAACCGTTGGACTTACTGACTACTGAAACAGCAGCTACACTATCATTACCACCAAGTGCATACAACCTGGGCTTGATATTGGCCCACCTAAAATTAGTATTTGCTATGAAGGATTGGCAAAGGAATTTATAAAATGGTGGGGTAAAAAAGTAAGAGAAGCCCCATTAAAAGCTTTTTCTTTCCTTTAAATGAGCGTGAACAAAGTAGGACTCTTCGAATTTGACCCACTTATTACCTTTGTACATTTGTCTTTATTAGCATCTATTAACTGATTAGATTTCCTTTAGAAGTAATTGTGCATTGTTAGATAATTGTATCATTGTGACTTCTTCTTGGGGAAAGGTATTACATCCATACACTTAAGATAGATAAAACCGGATGGATGTATCTGCCTGTCCATCCATCTGTCCACTCAAGAAGCTTTTGGGTATTTTTAGAGAATTTAAAGCAGTGGTGCAAGTCATAAACAAAAGGGGCATTTTTAAGGAGGAAGATACACTTAATTAAATAGATGTCAAAATGATTTTATTGCCAACATCTACAATATCCACGATACAGTAGTGTTATGTAATTGTTCCTATGGAATACTAGTTCTCAGAACCATAATGAGTTGCTATGAGAAAAAGCAGGGGCATGTTATTAGTATCCTCACGGAGTTATCTTCTAAATTATTTATACTTGCAACACTTTCACGTAATGGCAGTTTTAAACTCAAGCAAACAAAGCAAACCACACAATAAAGACAGGGGAAGAGAATTGTACAGAAACCCTTTCTGAGTGCATGGAATTAGAAAGGGGAGTCAAACAAACTAATCAGGTTTTGTTTCCTACTCAAATCCTCATGAGGTTTGCAATAGACAGCATCAAAGCTTTTTGGGATTGTGTCACCTTGATAAAGGATTGAACCGCACTGTATCTGCTTTATCTCTCACATCTAAAATGTAAAGGAATGCAACTTTATTTGTCTGGTGCAAGTTTGCTTATTGTCTTTGAAATTCCACAGTGGACCCTCCACAAAAAGCTTAGCTATCAGAAGGGTGCAAATAACACCAGAGCCTCGTGTTACTCTTACGTTCATCCCCTAGGCTATGGTGCTTGGTTTGCACTGGAGTTGGGAGGGGGAGCAAGGAGGATTGTTGTTTTTATACAAACTTAGCATTGTGAATTACTGATTCCGCTTTCCACACGCTTTACTAATTCACAGCGTAATGATTAACACTTTAGGAGTAAACACTTTGCAGAAAAATTGAGATGGGATGCCTTTTTAAAAAAAAAACAAAACCAAAACAACTTCAGCCAAACTCAGGTCTACTCAGTGCAGAGAGAATTTGGGTGAAAGTAAAGAGAAAATAGCTCAGACTGAAGGCTCTATCGGTCACCTTCTCATCTTAAACTGTTTGCATTTATGAACATCTAAAAACCATCCTGTTCACTTTCCATTAACCAATCTATGAGGTTTTGTCTTAATCATCAAAACAAATTCCAGCTGAAATCACTGTCATTAACTTACTGAGCAGCTGAATTTGGTTACTTTCAAAACAAATTTCAACCCCACAAAAAGGAAGAAAAAAAGTACAGCATGGGTTTTTTTCCCCTGTAGAAGTAGTATGTAGCTAAATATTCTCAGCTTTTTGTCAGCCACAGTACAAACAGGTTTTACAAGTATCTGGTTATTCTGAGTGCCTCTTTTTCGGGGCGTTTGGATTAAGGTACCCAAAATAAACACACAATGAAAATGGTGGCCTTCTTTTTAAGCAAAATGACCCTTACATCTACTAAAAACCTTATCTGCCTTACGCTGCTCCAGTTGCATGCCAGCACCCTCATTGATTACCATGGAGTTACATTAGTTTAAAACTGGAGTAACTGAGTAGTGGATCAGGTCCTATAGTCAGACATATGCTTTCCACTAGATAATGGCTACTTATATATTTATGAATTTTAAAATGCTTTTCAATTCAACTATCATTGTTACTATGTGCAGGAAGTAAAGAAGTAAATTGCAACCAAGCTTTCAGGGGTTTATTCCCTCATGAAGCACTTGTATTGCTAGTGTCAGGGGAGGGCAACTGTATAGTGCCCTCTACATAATGAATGACACTGTTGAATATTCTTAAAGTGATGTCTGTGTACATGCGGTTTTAGGGACAGAGCTATTATCTGTTGGGTTTTACATTCCTAAATACTATGCCATCACTTCTTTAACCCAGCTTCACGGAAAGTTTCAAGGAGGTTTAAAATAATTGGTACTCAGATCTATTCTGTACTGGTCACCCATAGAAACAGCAAGCACTCACAGGGCGATAAACAGCTTTCAGGCAAATGCGTAGCTCCAGTGTCAATTGGAGTTACGTGCAGAGACTCAGAGCAGAAATAGTATATAGCTCTCCGTTCCTGAACATGACAGTCATAATAAACCTTAACCTCGACATTGCCTGCTTTCCTCAACCACAGCTAAAAATGCTACACACATTTATACCATCTAATGAACTAGACATTAAAAGGAAACCACAGATCTATACCAATAGATTATCAGGAAGAGAAGTGTGAAGTGAATACTTGCTCATTGTAGTATCATGGTAGTTACAAAAAGGAAAGACCTCATACATCATCATCGTCATCCTTCAGCAAGAGTGGGGGATAATCTACCAACGGAGGTCCCACCAGTTACTGAAATGACAGCTTGTCAGCTGGATGGCGCAAACGTACGAATCAAAATCCTAGGGGACAGAATCTCAGACTCACCGTGGTGAACCTGGAAAGAGAATGATGGATGCTTATTTAACTCTTCTTTGGTGGCAATACAAAGAAGAGACAGACTATGGATTGGAGTAGAGGTTTGGATTCAAGTAAATTGTGTCTGGTTTCTGAACCTGTCACGTTCTCTTTATTAACACGTATAAACCAATTAATTGTAGATGAGGACTCTGAGTATGAAAAGAAGTGAGAAGGTATAAGATTTGCTATTTCAGAAGCAAGTAAGTAAAGAAAGAGTAGGAGTGAGTGGACTTTAGAATCAACTCCTTTTCCACCCACACCTCCTTCAAGCCAGGGAAACAACCAGCACCGAAATGATAGCAACCTATAGCAGATAGTGGTCAGTAATGAATGTATATCACCGTAATGAGCAACGGCAAAGCAGGAAACAGCTTTTGCTATGCCTCAGAGACATATTCCATGCTATTCCTACAGTTTTACTAATAATCAAGCCCTTAGTCTACCTGATGCTCAGTTTCCTATCAGTTAATGATATTAATAATTACTTCTTCCCCATCTCACTTCTCATTTTCCTCATGTTGTCATGATATATTTTCTATTGTTTTTGAGACAATTTGACAATGAATGGCTTAAAAATATCTAGATACTAATATATCCATGCCTTTACACTGCACAGGATTTACCTTCCTCTGATTGAAATTCGGATGATGGCTGAGGGCCCGATTGCACTAGCTACAATTACTACAGTCTGGTTTACAATTTGTTCTGCAACTGTTATTCACATGTAACTTTTCAGAAGTCTTTCTAAGATTATTTTTTTATGTGGGATAATTAGCCCGATATTTAAGAATTCTAATCTCATATAAATGCTCAATCAAAACACATATTTTCCTGTGAGCTAAAAATGCCTGGATTTCAGTTTTGATTCTCAAAAGAATGTCATTGTTCCTGCAGGACGTGCAATGGAACACAAAAAAGCACTTTACCTCACCACTTGAATTGGATTAATTTTTTTCTTCTTCTCTTTTTTCTTTATTTTTTCAGTGTTTAATCGATTATCATAGTCTAGGACTTTTTTTTGTTATAATTTTTCTCTTCTTCTCCTGTAAGTGTGGATTTACTGCGTTTGGAAAATCTACGAAAAGAAAGTTGTCCTCATTCTGAACTTTTGATTTCATATATTTAATTTCTAAATAAAAAATAGATGTTTTCAGTTTCAGGACCCATTCAGTTAGCAGTCTCTCTTAAGGGGCTACCAAAGAGGATGCCAATTAATTCTGACTGTATGATGTGTATTCCAGGACCCACCAATTCACCTCTCACAAGCCACAAAACAAATGCAGGTAATTGACTTTTGGCAAGTACTGATATGAACTGGACTAGAACTCAGAGCTGAAATTGCAAATGTTTTGGTATATTAAATACTTCCTTATCCATAAGATAAATACTGAACCAAAGTTGTAGACAGACAAATTACTATGTCCTGATGACTCTCCAGGTTAATGCCTCCCTCAGAAAAGCAGGAGTAAAGAGAAGGTTTAAAAAAAAATCCCAGTAAAAACTATCTTACCTTTGCAGACAGCAAGAAGAAATCCAACCCAGCAATCAGAAAGAAGAGAAAAAATCAAACACTGAAAGTGGGAGGGCACAACGTACAGATAAAATAGGAACTTACTGTACTTACTTACAGCGTGCACAGAAAAGTGGGACACCTGAAGTGTTTGGGTGGCAAAGATTTGTGGGCAAACGCACGTTTTGCGTTAAGGAAGCACAACTTAAACCAGACCACAGTAAAACGTGGTATCTTCACTATCATGTTTAAATAGGAGTTACCAGAGCTCCTGGTTTAAAAAAGAGAAGAATGTTGATGTAGACTTCAGAAACTGTGGCAGCAGGCAAAACAACTATTTTTATCTGTTTAGGACAAGGAAATATGTAAGCTGCTGTGCTTGATTCACCTCAGCTCTATTTAGTTTTAATCCAAGTCTGTCTTCATGGATTTCTTTTAAATGCATTTCCTATTAAGCAAATAAACTTGAAATTCTTCCTAACAGGTGGCTCATATGAAAACAAATCCCATCAGCTGTGTGATGAAGTGAACACCATGGAGGGGAATAGCAAAGTCAATCTACTTTGGCTTCCAGTGCAAGATGCAACCTGCCAGAGACCAACAAAAGAATAAGAGGTGGAAGTGAGATGAAGTGTCAGGATCCAGCTGTTTTCAGGGACCTAGTTTTAGACCTGTCACAAGAATACTAAGGCTGATTTCCCCTGGTTTTGCACTATGTAAAGTCTCTCAACATCTACAAAGATTCTCTTTGTTTACTTTAGGACAAGCAGGAATGTCATCAGACCAATATCTTCCAAAATTTTATATAATGTTTTACAGGATGTAAATTTCAGGCCCAGGCATTACTGGGCCCTGGAGAAAAGATGTAAGTAGTAAACATCAATGCGTCCATTTTCTTTTTCCTTTAAAGAAAACTATTTTATATATTTGAAGACTGTAAGTAAACAAGTTGTTCGAAGCAATCATTATTTTGTTACCATGTCATTTTCCTTAACTTGGAGACTCATTGCAGAAGTGAAGCATGTATGCCAGAGCACCTTCTGATTTATTTGACACTGATGTTATTTGCTTGTTTTACAGTGGATGGAGACAAGAATCTTGGTGCCCTTCTCTGGGCACGCCAATGCAAGCAAAGAGTACTGTGTTTCCACTGGTACAATTCATGTTTCAGGTAGCTTGCATCCCCTTAAATGGCTGTTTCTAGGAAGTAAGTTGCTGTGCAAAGTCAGGGTCAGAGCGGACTATTAGAGACGAAGCATCCAGAGAACATGAAGAGGGGCATTGCTGGAGGAGAGTCCATGGGAATAAATATCATTTCCGTGGTGGTATACCCAGCATTACTACTGTACCACAGTTCATTTAAACTGGTAAATGGTAAAGTCAACGAATACACCAGAGACAATTCATATACCCCAAATTTACTGGCACATACAGTCACAAAATCTATGTCCTGAGGTCAACATAAAATACCTATATCAGGTATATGTTTTGTAGTAGGGCTTACAGGTGTCTCTGTGTGATTTCACATGCTGGTGAAGAATATTGAGGATTGTAACACCTCTGTAGTGTTACAGGTGTTACTGCAGGTGTCTGCAGTCATCTGCTATTCTCTCCATGTGATGGCACATGAAGAAAAGAAAGAGAAAAACAGAAATTGCTGCATCCTTCAACTTGGCAACAAGGGTCCTTTCCTTCCCAGTTTTCAGGAAACTGCCATGTCCCTATGTACTGTCCTTTGAGTGACTTATTGCAAGTGCTATTTGAGGACTGATTCAAAATACAAAATTGAAATCTGTGGAAAAAACCCAACTCACTTCAAAAGGCTTTGAAACAGGAACATGGACTATCTGAAGGAAAGACTCAAGGAATAAAACCACTTTGAAAATCTGCTAGCCCTCAACCACTGCCTCACGTATATTACCTATGTAGGGCCCCAGTGTGACTTTCTGGGAAAGTCAGAAAATGAAGCAGCAAAGAGCATTTATATTTGTGAGAAAAAGATATATTTTTTAATGTTTTTATGTTATTTTATGCTTTTCCACCTAACGTGTTTTAATGCTATTTTTATGTGTTTTTATCTTGCTCTATAATATATTGTCATATAACACAAAAATATATTAGTATGAGATTCTGAAAAATAGCTTTTGCAGTTTATCACCAGCTTACCTTTATTGCTTCTGTGTTTAATTACTTGATGTTTTAACACCTCTGTGGAAACACATAGTTCTATCTCGGTGTTGTTACAGTCTGGTAACTGTACACTGTTCACATGGTGAATCCACTTACTGACTTCACTGCTAATACTTATTGTCAGAAAGGCTGTGCAGACTGTTATAACCTTGTCAGGTGATTGAATAATTTAAGGGACAGATTTCCAAAGCTATCCATGTACCTAAACAGACATGTGCCTTGTGGTATTTATAAAAGCATGTGAGGACCATTTGAAACCGACCCCAAATTACATGGATTCTGCCTACAGTGAGCTTTGAATCTCAGCTGGGTCTTCTAGGAGCTGCTATATTATGACTAAGTCTACAAATTAGGTGTCCTGGACTAGTTCTCAGAAAAAGGAAAACCAAAAATTTCTGAGTAAAGTTGTAGGAAATATTTGCAGTGAGCAGAAGCTCATACAAGTAATATAATACTGGATTTCTGTAGAAAAAATAAACCTCAGCCTACGTTCATAGAGTGATTTTGGACTCATCTTTAATTTTGTGTTACCATCATGTCATATTTCAAATCTGAAGGAAATGTTATAGCCAAACTGATGCTCAAACCACAGCACTGCTTCAGGGTTTGCCTTTGTTTTTTTGGAGAGAAATAAAATTTTACATTGAAGTGGGAGTTTTGACATGTAAAAATAAATGTTAAGTCATGTGGCTGAGGAATAAAGCTCCTCCTCAGAACCGCTTTTGTGCAAACACGACCCTCCAGAACCTCAATGTGCCAAAGACTGTTGAGACTTGCCCTCCCTGATTAAGCAGTTTACTTAAGCGTGTGCCTGTCTAGAAGCACATGGATAACTTCATTAACATGACTGAGAGTTAGGCAGGTGCTATGACAGCCTAATGGAGTCAGGTCTCATCTGAAGAATGGGTTCTGAGGGTGTTTGCTCCTGAACAAGTCAACCAACAGTCATCTCGGTTTTTTAACTGATCAAATTACTTTGTCCTTTGTATCAGTGGCCTTGGATTAAATTTAGCAATGAGATACTCAGCAAGAGTGAAAATTTTTGGCTCTAAATAAAATTGGTTTAGCTCATTATAATTAAAGCCATAGACATTCATAATGAATTTTATTTAAAAAAATGTTAAACTAATGATTCTTCTCAGGAGAAACATCCAAGGTATCTGTGAGGAAGATGGCATCTACTTTTAATCTATAAAGAGTGCAAAGTCTGACAAATGAGGAATCAGAAATAAAGCTAAATGTACAAGAAGCAACTGAGAACAGGCCTTATCTGGAACTGAGTGTCTGGCTTTTTCCTGAGTTTACCTCCCAGATCTGAGTAATGAAACCTTCAAGGAATCAGCAGGACTCATCTTTCCCTTCAGAAAGCAATATTGTTCTCTTGTGTAGAAATGAACTCTGGACTACTGTGTCTTCGTTTCTCTCATTCTTTTATAGCTCCCACTAACTAAACTACTGGGCTTTAGTAGGCACTGCAAAGTTAAAGTTGGGAGAAAGAAAGACATCATGGAAAACATAAATGGACAGACCTCACCACATGCAAGACCTTTACAAAAGAATACAGTGTTAAGGAGGTTCCCCATGGTTGTAAAGTTAATAGAAAAATCCTGATTTCTTTTTTGATATATAAACCAGAAATATTCCCAGTGTCTTCCAAAGCACTGAGTGGCTGTCTAGAAGGACCCTGTGCCCATCAACATAAAAGATATACATTCTTGAAATGTAATGTTGTTTTAGGTTTTGTTTTTTTTTTTTCTCTGTGCAAAACGGCATATTCTTCCTATACAGAGAAAACAGTCTTTATTAAAGTTGCAGGCTTACAAATGAACAAGGCCAGACAATGTAAAAATCTGTAGAAATTTTTTTGAGGGTTGATTTATGTTGAAACAAGCAAGCGAAATACAGTATATTTTATGTTGTCTGATAAAAGACGGTGTACTAAAACCCTTCAAAAGGCAACATTTTGAAAACCACAATGAAACATGAATTTTTAATGAGGCTTGCCTCAAGTGATAGTCTTGGCCAAGAGGAGAGTTCTACTATGCAAGTGCAATATGGAATTTTGACTTGAGAAACTGTATGGACTGTGTTTTACACCAGTCATTGAATTTAGGTAAGAAATACAGAAGAAAAAGAAAGACATGATAGAGCCAGTACAAATCAAAGAATAATCACAATCTATTTAAGGCACAAAGCATTCTAGACTATAATTTTCTTGATTTTACATAAACGCTCTTCTATGATGATCCAAATGTTTTAGTCTCTTTCTGCTTCCCTTGGTAGTTTTTAAGACGAATCATAGAATTTTCTTGTTTCTGCCATCTTTAAATTAACTCATACTCAGCAGAAGGTTAACATCAATCTCTTATGATTTTATTTGTTTTAAGTGAATAAGAATAGAAGCACATAAAAGTACGATCTAAATCTTTGAATTCCTCCCAATGTTCAGTTTCACCTGGAAATTGCTCTTTTATCATTGCTAACATTGAACTAATGAGCTCACCATTCCCATTCTATCTTCTAAATAGCAGAAAAAAAAAAAAAAGGAAGACAGCTGAGTTTTCAGACAGCTGTAGAAAAGTCTATCATTCTGGATT
The DNA here is from genome assembly GCF_009769465.1 of Tauraco erythrolophus. Classification (NCBI taxonomy): domain Eukaryota; kingdom Metazoa; phylum Chordata; class Aves; order Musophagiformes; family Musophagidae; genus Tauraco; species Tauraco erythrolophus. Next base: position 38,441,674 of record NC_141470.1, on the reverse strand, counting down.
ATTCACTTTTATATACTAGTCACTAGACATGACTGCCCCTTTAAAAATTCTGACTCAGGAAGATTTTTGCCAAGCCAGCATTCCTGATTCTTCATTGACCCACACCTTGGGTACATACACCACTTAACTGAAAGGGAGTATAAAATACTCTTGATATACTCCTTCTGGGCTTTTGTATGCATTGAGTGAGGAGGTGATCATACAAGGTGCAGAATATTCACAAATCAGCTTTAGTCACATCTTTCTGAGCAGAAAGATTTTACCAGAGCATGTGCCCTTTAGGGCTCTTACATTCTTCAAGCACTTCTATTCTTCCTCTTCACTTATTTTTGACGCTCAGTGGTAGGAATAGCTAATTCTACCTTTACTTTTCCATGGGACCAGATTTTCACTTGATGTTAATCACTTTGGTTTAGTTATGCTGATTACTGTTTTAATGTTCATTTTTTGCTGTTTGGTAACATGTCTCAGTGTCCTGGAAAGCACCTATCATAGCACTATGCTCCGGGGGTACCTCAGTTTGAGCACCTGAGTGGCAGTAAAGGGAGCTGGGGCTACAAAGGCAGCTGCTGTGGTGCACTTGTTGCCAAATGGAAAAGGGATAACTTCTTAAGAATATCTTGACGATGTGTTCCCCACACCCCATCCCAGACAAAAGTATCGGCTAACTAACACCTCAGGAAACCAAGTTACCAGATTTCCTTGTTATGTGACATTTCTCCAGCCAGCAGCACACCTGAATTCATGCAGTCCAGTCTAAGCAGGTTTTGAAACTTGCAAAGTTCATATGCTACAGTAGACTTGAACTTCATTTCAGAGAAGCAGAGAAAGTGTGTTTGCCACCTTATTGCGAACTCTCCAGGGAAATAAAATTCAGTGTAATAAGCATAAGCATTGCTACCTGACAGCGTCTTACAGTAAGACTAATAGCCATGATCAGCTAAAAGTCTTTAAATCGTTCAGACCCACTTACTTTGCTGTGTTTATGCCAGGGATTAATTTGGTGACTAAGTTTGGATTCTATCTGGAGTTTAAAAATTCAGTAGATCTATGTCATTCTGGAGCTGGGGCCTTAGGTTTGGGCTGACCTTTCCTATTCTAGCTCAGAAATGTAAGTAACTGAAACAATTAATACTATAACTAGTATTTTAGCACTCACAAGAGACTGGTAAAGGTATGGTATTTTCACGCTAATTTTCAAATCATCTGACTTTCCCTACAGTTTACAAAATTACAGTTGCCCTGAGTTTTTCTAAAATATAAGCAGGGTTAATGGGTACTTTTTTTTTGTTTTGTTTTTACCAATCTGATAGGTCTTTTTGAAAAGAAAAGCCTAAGTGGTACATGGAATTACAGTTCTTAAATAACAAATAATACTGTATAAGCCTCTCTTTCTACGTGTTTTCCTTAGAAGTCTGTAGGAGAAGGGGGAAATGCAAGAACTGAATGAAACATAAGCAGCAAGTAAACCTTTCTATCCTCTTCAATTACACAAAAATAGGAAAGGAGCATCATTTTCAAAGGAACAAATGTTACACAAGACATGCCCTTTAAATCCTTTTTAAGGTTCTGTGACCTGTAAAACTATCTGCAATATGAGCAACAGAAAGCCTTCCACAGAACAAACGCTTATATTTTATGTGTACTGTATTTGCTAATCATTAGTTCATAAGCAAGAGCAGATATACAGCGTGCTATAAATAATGGCGGGAATGTAAAAGTGAATTGATCTGTCTGGCTATCTAGTAATACTGCTGGCAGAGAACCAGTTCTGAACGGCTGCCAACTACCATAGACCCAGCCAGTGATTTGTCTAGGGGTCTTGCCCTGTCAGGCAGAAAACAGTCTTAAGCCGGGCTCCCAGAACTGCGAGCACCGCCTGCTGCCCAACAGCCAGCAATTCCCCCAGCCTCCCCGTCACCCGCCCTGCTAAACAGCAGAAAACATGCACGAGTTACCAAGCTATGAAACCAAGCATCTAAAAATATTAATCACTGGAGAGCGAGGGGGGGAGAGAGAGAGAGGTCAGTGTGCTTGTGAACTGAAGTGAAATACATTGTTCAAATTGACTACGCACACAGAGAGTGAGAAACTGGGAGCGAGGTCCGCACAGGCACGCAGACGCACACAAATAACGCTGAATTTATTCTTTCGCCGGAGCCCTCGAAGCGTTCCGCGAGTGTACGGTAGCCACGGTGCCGAAATCCTCATGGGTGGGGTAGCGAACAGCCGAAAGAACGGAAGCATTTACAGCGATCTAGATATTTTTAAGAGGATAATTATGCTAAATAATGTGATTGTAATAGAAACAAATGGGGTGGGGCTTTTATTACAGGAAAGAAAGGAGGTGGCTCAGAAGCAAGTCCTGACAGCAAAACTATTTCCCCATCTCTAGTGCAAATGGAGCAAAATGGTGGGCTAATTTTCCCCTCTTCCTTTAAGTCAGTCATGCTGATCCACTTATTGCGTTGCTTGAACTAGTTTTCCCTGCGTATAAACATGGAAAGACAGCTCAGGCAGCAAACTCACCTCGGGATGCCTTGCAGGGATTCAGTAATGTGCCTGCTTGGCACTGTTTCTTGTATCCCTCAAGGCTGTCTCCCAATCTCTTTGTAAGATCAGCCCTGGCTCAAAAAAAAAAAAAAAAAAGAAGAAGAAGGAAAAAAAAAAAAAGAGTCCCATCAAATGATGCAGTTCAGCTTCAAGTAATCTATCTTTGTTAGGTGATTCTGATTCACTGTTTAGTACAGAATCAGGGTGCGTCCGTGCATGCATGTGTGTGTGTGTGTATGCGCGCATGTGTGCAGGCAGACTGATTATCTCTGTTCAGTATTTATATTCCTATATAAACCTATATATTATTTTTCCTCATAAAGAGAGAGCAAGTTGCTAATTGAGTACTGGTAAGTAGAATTTCTTCAAAGTGAAGCTTATAGATCAGAGACCACAGGACTGGGGCTGCTACTTTGGTTTTGAATTTGGCATTGCTTTATTGAATTTTATAAATACCAACTAAATTCAAACAAAACTGATTTAGATTTCACCTCATCACTTAAAATATATTTGGTAGAGTACAGCCTGTGCAGTAATCCTCTGCTATACTTTAATTTGGTTTTAATTTTATAGGCCCTGTTTTAACTGCATATTTCCAGACCTTTATTTCTCTCACAGCTCTTAGCAAAATGGTAGCTCATAAACACAAGCTCTGCTGTATAGACTTTGCATTTCATCCCAAAGTATTTCCTTTTTTATAGCCATGGTCTTTCCATCTTAGTGCTCTGAGCTTGGGTCACAAATCTCACTGCTATTCCAGTGTGTGACATCTTCGCTCGTTTGCCGCTGCTCATTAACAAACAATACTGCTGTGAAATTGGTTTAATGACAAAGTAATAAAATTGCTATTCTGCTCACAGATTGCCTGAGGCACTTTGAGCTCCTACAAGGCTTACTGTGGGTGCCAAGATACATTAAGCTGCTTATTCGTAAAAACTGCATCATCCGTTTTTTTCACAGGTTTTTTCCTTTCCCTATCTAGCCCCTGCTTCTTTTTATCTTCAAATAAAAAGATATATTTGCTTATGTTCTTCCATGCTGTCAAGTTTTTACTTTCATGCATATTTCTGGAAAATGAAAGTGTATTTCATTTCATTTTTCTTTTTAAAAGGTCACTCTGTCCCTATTGCAAGGTTGTTCCTGGACTCCAAACCCTCTGCAACGTAACATTAAGGAAGACTTATTTTAATATACTGTATTATGTAATTGGGATACTGGATAGAGTCAGTCCTATTTTAGCCATAGCTGGATAAGACAACTATTTATAGAACGAGTTTCCTTTTTTAAAGAACTGATTCGTGCAGTGCAACTATTTTCTGTCATGATTTTAAGGCTAAAGCATTTTTGTTGGTTTTTGTTTTAAACACAAAGATAATTATATCATGCCTGCTTACTTTTCGTACCCAAATTCTATGAATAATAAAATATGGCAGAGTAATGAGAACCAAAAAGCTTTAGGAAGCACGTGGTTTCCATAATGAACTGCATGTTTTAGAAAGTATTCTATTCTTTCTTTTTTTTTTTCATTTGTGTGAGGCCCACACGGACCCAGAGATTTACTGCTGGCAGACAATGGTGAAGCAACCCAGTTGCTCTTTTACAGGTGGACAGGTCCTGGTAATTATAGCCAGACACCTTAACACTACTAAAACGGTGTAAAGAAATACAGAACCCTAGTCAATATTACTTTCTTTCACATTTTAAACAAACATACTAAACATTTATATTTTTCCGTTTTCATTCAGGGAATGACTGTAACCTCTAAATGCTTCACTGCATTCACACACGTACATCCACGCACACCTTTATAAATTACTTTTTAGGGAAAACAATGGGAAAAAAACACTATTTCTTATTTCCACCTCTATAACAAGTAATTTGACCTGCTGAATAGCTTAGGAAATGGGGTTTGGGTACCTGTGATGGTTAGCTAGCAGTGGAAAAACTGGTTCAGAAACAATAAGACCTGGTCTGAACATGAATCTCACCCTTGCGCGCCCCCCTCCCCCCCCTCCGCCGCCACCCCCCTTCTCCGCTTCAAACCTCAGACTGATCCTCCTTTCAAATATCTTGTGCTTCAGGGCTTCCCCAGGTCAGATTCATTGCTGAATGTGTCTGACCTGAGGAAGCCTCAGAGCATGAGATTTGAATGTAGCAGGCTGATGCAAGCCCAGGAGAGACTCTCAGACTAGCTAGCACCCCTCAGTGGGATTATCCAAGGTAGGAAGGCCTACCGGAGGTCAGGAGAGGATTTAAAAACACACAGAGGAAAGCGAGGGATAATGGGAGTCACTACGGCCGAGTTGGGCTGCTGACTCTACTCAGAGGTGGTCACGAATTAGGTTGGGAGATCTGGGAGGAAAAGGGAAATAAAATGGAGGAAAGAGGAAACTGTGAGTCAGAGGAAAAGGATAAGCTGACGTTTAAGAGAGTTTGACTGGCCACGAAGAGGTGGACGGGACCTCCAGAAGTGTGGGAATGGAAAAGCTGAGAAAGGCTGGCAACTATCCTGTTGATGGCGCGGTTGAGGAGGAGTTAACGATGAGGTTAAAAAACGCCTATGGCAGAAGGTTCGAATCAGAGGCAGATCCTTTTGGTGCCTCTGTAAGTGTTCTCCGTTTTTCTACTTCCCTGTGGTCCGTTTCTGTGTCTGCTAAGAAGAGCGCAGAAAGCAAGCAAAAGCCGATTATGGCCCTGTAATCTTTAGGTCAGGTCTTTTCTCTCTACACCAGGTTCAAAACTTCCTACCGCCTGTTCTAAACTCTGCGATCTGATCTCCACCGCCAGCGAGTCACCCACGAACGGAACAGCGCGTAGCCAGCGTACGTGGGTGTGGGCGCGGTGGCGTGAGCCTCCGATCCACTGACTCGGCACTTTCGGGGGATTTCCCCACTCCAGAGGAAACTTGAGCTGCCAGTTCGTGCTTCTTTTGCCTTGCTGGAAAGTTGCAAAGGTGCTCATCATCTTGGTCATGGAAATCAGTGGGAGCTAAGCCCTAAGCGGGAGTTAGAAGCATGCATGTGGAGATCAGAGCTTTGGTATTCAAACCGGGAGAAAACTTGCAATGTATTCACTGGAAATATTAATACAAGATTAATTAAGCTTTTGCTTAATTCTTCTGCTAGGCAGATTTGGGCTGATCTACTGTTCAAAGGGAAAATATTCAACTATCTACTTACCCTAACGTCTACTGTAGATCCTAGAAGTACGTATCAGGCCCCAAGGATACTATTCAGAAGCTTCTGAATTCCTTTCTTTTCCTGTCTGTGAAGCACACACTCATAACTTGCCTATTTTTCTATTCGCATTTTTGTGGATCAAATTTAGGCCCAAAGTTTGTGCTGTAGAGAGCATATGTATATCTTTTCTTGGACCCCTGTGTAGAGCACAAGCACAATCTGAGAAAAGAATTTGGCCCATATGAAGGGATTGTCAGGTTTTAAAGATGTGGTAATTACAAGCACACAAGGAAGCCATGAAAGTCTGGATGAAAAATTCAAATGAGCCAGCAAAGACACAAATTTGGCTTTGAACTGGGAAAGCACTTGCTTTGATCCTGATCCTTTTGGGCTGCAACCACAAGTACTGACAACAAGCCACATGTGTATATTGAAGGAGCTGATGGGGCTGACTGAGAGGTGTGTCCAGTGCCTGCTCTTGCTACCCTGCATGCTTACAATCTGGTGGATCTTCTGATATTTGATATTTTTCATTTTATTTGCAACTGGTGGCTTGTGGGATTGTGAGTGCTGAGGACTGCAAAATTGAAAGGTTAGTGGATAAGAGAAACATGGTGAACACGGTGACACCGAAGTTTTGAAAGGAAAATTACTGAGTCTGGGAACTATTCTGTAGCAAGTGTCTCAATCCTCCTTATCTCTTTCTTTCCCCAAATGGATAACAAAATGCCTCTGGACCTCTATAGGTTCTCAGGTTTATTATATCTGTGCTTTTCCAGACTGACTCGACACACCTCATTTTGCTGTTTTAGAACAGTACCTAGGAATTTTCCGTAGATTTGTTTTGAAAAGTTTCCTAGTTGTCTGTAAAGTGATAAATGAAGGAATTTATTTATTTATTTATGAATCATTAGCGTAGTACTCCTGGGGCAGATTTTCTGGTGCAAAATTGCTAGAAAGTGTGCTTTTATTAAACCAGTCTGGCCAGAAGAATTGTCTGACCATAGAGGAATACCCTGGAATACCCTACCAACCATAACTTTGGTAGGATAGAGATGGGACGGTAGGTGCGTGTAACAGCTACGTGCAGCGGCAAGGGACAGTAATGATGCAGAGAAAGAGGACAAGCTGGGGAGACCATTGCAGCCATGCACAGACTGGTGTGACAGAGGCACAGCAAGACTTGTCCTGGTTTATCTTTGCAAAGGTTCACAGCCCCTCGAGGTCTGATACCTACAGCTGGTATCGAAACCCAAACCTGGGAAAAATGACCCGTTTGAAACCAGGTAAGGTGCAAAAAAAAGCTCAACATACTAGATGTACTTTTCGTCAAGTGTTTTCAAGCACGAGGATATAGACATGTCCAAAACATTCTTTTTGAAACCTCATTCATTCAATAAATCGCACAGGATGAGGAGAACAGTTTCCATCTTTATACATGCCTGGTGCAACCTGGACTGGGCCAGGACAGTCCCAGAAGACACTGTGCCCCAAGACTCTCTCCTGAAGCACAGCTCTCCCCCTGCTTTCCCCCTGCTCTAAGGGAGCAGCAATTTACTGCTAGGCCACACTAGCTGCAGATTATTCCAACGTCTTCACTCCTCCCCCAAATCCGTTCATACCAGCTTGTATTTTGAGAGTACAGGGGAAGAATCTCCTCAAGAGATAACACATTTAAAATAAATGTTAGCTTCTATAAAAGGTACAAGCTTAAGTATGCCATGCCCACTGCATTTATTTAAGGATACAAGTTCCTTCAAGCAAAATGTCAATATTTTATTTCCCTCAAACTCTGAAATTGTGTTATTTTAGTTGAGGATTAAATCAACTCTCCGGTTTTATTTGCTAATTGCAATAAACCTTCTCAAAGGAATGTAATTTGAAAGTTGTTTTAAATGCAGATGACACTAGATTTTAGTCTACAGAGTAAATCAGAAAAATGTTTGCTAATGGTTACTAGATTTGCTTTCCCAAACTCCCCAAGTATTATGTTTTATGAAGAACCGTGTCATTCAGTTATACGTGCACCATGACAATGATAACTAGCATGGTGCCACGGAAACCGGAAAAATGCATTTAGGGTTGGGCCTATGCATCAGAGAACAGAATCAATCTTCCTAATTAACTGCAAATTAGGAATCCCAAAATGAGTGGGATCAACCTGTCTTCACTGGCCAAGAATCATGTTAAGTATATAGCTTCCTCTAAGTGCCTCTAAATTACATTTACGCCTGTATAAAGTAACATTCTTTTAATCTAATGCTGCATTAGTGTCACTGTTCTTAAAGTTATGGCACTGTTTTAAATTTCAGCAGATAGGTGGGCAGATAGTAAGATAAACAAATTAATAGACAGTTAGAGGGATAGTCTGATATTTGGTTATTCAGGGCTCAGAGTAGCTCATAAATCACTCTGAAGCCACAAACAAGGTACTAATTAGCATAAGTCTCTGGAAAGAAAAGTTTCTGTTGAATAGCAAAATTCTTTAAGGCCACTGAGCAGTAGCTATTAATAAAGATAAAAATAGTAAATGCAGAATGGAAGATAAAATGCGAAAATGGGACACAGTAGATATTTGATTAATTCCATCCCTAATGATCAAAATTGCCAAATAACATTAGGCTAAAACTAACATTACTGATATACTGTTTTTACTCTTGTATGATCAAAAAGATCTCGGGTATTGTGAGAGCACAAAGGACTGACCTTGGGTGAATTAGCTTAATTAGTTAATGCTTGTAAAGCACTAGATGGGTGTTAAGTATTAATTAATTATTAATTATTATTGGGTAAAGATGGGATTTGGAATCCCTTCGCTCATACATGTGCCCCATCCTTCATGCAAGAGCTTCACGGGGGCCCCACCAGTATCCGCTCGCCTGCGTGTCTCACAAGTCTCGGCAGCAGTTTGGCAGCCCTGTGTGCAAGGAGAGGGAGACGGGGAGACGTTAGGCAGCTTGTCCCGGTGGCTGAGTGAAAAGTTGGACAGAGAGACATCATTTTCAAGTTTGTTAGAGTCTTGCTTTGTGATTTGACAAGAGAATTTGCAGTCTTAAACTGAGCCAAATTCTTAGTGTAAGTTCCTCGAGGAACCGAGGCTCAAATGAGTGTGCAAGTTTATCTGCATATAACATGAGGTTCAAAACGCTTTCCTTTCAGTGCTGTTGTGAAACTACACATTTTTTGCCTGCTTCTTTTGCCATTACCTAATAAAGGTCGTTATCTGTATTTTTTATTATTGTGATTTATACTGGTTAATACTTAAAGTGAATAGTTAGCTTTCAAATTGCAGAGGATCCCTGAGGAGCTCACAAAAAATACCTTCTCAAAATTATTCTGAGGTATCCTTCCCAGTCACCTTTGCCCAGAGCCATTCTTGATCCAATTGTTCGTTTCAGGGTTTGTTGTTTGGTTTTTTTCAGGGTTATTCAAATATTAGTTATTGTAAATCCCACTAATACATTGACTCTCAGGCTAATATTTTCCTTTAATTTAAGTATGATACATAACTATTGGTAAATGACATTGAAAGGAATGTAACATTTAACTACATTTTACTTCACATTAGCATTGTCCAATTTCTCATGTTTTAAATTTTTCTGCCTGGCTGCAGTCTAGAAGAAAATACATGCTGGAATAATTATATGAACAATTTAGATTTAAACATATTGAATAGCAGAAGAGATCATGCCCGCCCATTTGTATTTTTTTCCCCCTTTCTCCCTGCTAGTCTGGAAGATGAGTAATTTCTCTCCTTAGCAGCATACCTAATAGACAAAGCTCTAATGCTTAGAAGGGAGTGAGGGGAGGAAAGCCCTTTATTAGTACTGTTCAGATCAATACACAAAAATCTCAGGATGATAGGGTAATTAAAACACGCACAAAGTAATTCATCAACAGCCTTTCACTCGCCTTTGGAACCAGCTTTCTGATCCCTGATGTTTTTACTTGCAGGGATTCGAGACAGCTCCCAGCCAGCATTTCCCACTTAGCTCACAACCCTGCTTTTCATTCACAAACAAGAAATTGTGTTGGTCGTGCAATGCCTATGCTTCCTGCTTTTTCACCCCTTCCCTGTTCCTTGTCTGGTATGAGATGCTACCAAACAGTGAAATTTACCTAAGAGCTCAGAGAAAGGTAAAAACCCAGTATCTGCGTGGTTTGACAAGTGAGAAGTTCAGCATCGGCTAAATCACTGATAATTTTATGGTGCTGGTTATTACACTTGGATTGTTTGTTAAGTGCTCCTATTAAAAAACGAAACAACCACTGCTGCTGTAATGAATAGACGGAAGAGTGTTTGAAACATTTTCATGATTAAAAATAATACTAAAACTTAAAATTACCTGGTGGAAATGTCTCATTTCAGACTGGGGCTGCGAGGAGCAGCATTTGCACCACAGAGCACCGCTTCCTGCGCTCCCAGAGTCGGCTGTGATGATAATTACCTTGCTTGCATTCCTGTTTAGTTTCCCAGACCCCCAAATGTTTCTTTTCTAATTATGGAGCTCCAACCGCAGCACTTAAAATGAAGAGAGTGCTTCTTAGGAAAGATTCAAATCCATATTGATTAGCAAAAATTTTAACTATAACTTGGGCTGAGCTTGGCTATTGTTGCAGGTAAGGACTGTGGATCCCTGAAAGCGATGGAGTTAGGTCTTCGCAGGAGTGGATCGCGTATTAATGTAGCAGAAAGGCTAGACATGATTTACGCACTGAAGAGGCACAAGTTCCCACAGAAGATTCAAACGTATTTCTTTGGTTACACAAAACACAACCCCCCTTCGTTGTTCGTTGTTTATCATTTGCCCTGTAAATACCTGCTAGTCTATAAGATCCTCTCTTACAATTTCGTGTTACGATGATGCACAGGGTGTCAGTTAAGGATCAATAGTCCCCTTGTGCTAGGCTAAACACACTGATAAAATAAGAGAGCCCCCACCCCAAAACTTTCACAGTCTGCATATCAGACAGAGCTCACAGGGAGATATGAAGGGGACACTTTGAGCTTAAGTGACTTATGCAAATTTGACTAGTTGATTTTCTATAGAACTTGAGCTCCTAAGTCACTTTACTTTTTTTTTTTTTTTTAAATCTCTTGTTTCTTCCCTTCTTTTTCTTGTACAAGATGAAGTACCATACTCAACAAATTGGTGAAAGGCAACCAGATACAGCAGCGTATTTCAGAACTGCTGAAAACCAATTAATACCTGCAATTTCTTGAATTTCTTAGCATGAAAAATAACCCTGCTTGGTTTCAGATTTTCAAACTTAAACATCCAAAATGTTCACTCTTGACATGAAAATAAGCATGAAAATTTCAGCTCAGAATCCAATTATTTCAAAGAGTTATTGGTCACTGAAAATAAGTGCTGCTTATAATGAGGTTGTGATCCACTGTTGCTGTAGTAAGAACAACTAATGAATAAGAGAATTATTTCAAAAAATGAATAAAAATTAAGAAGTTTGATGTGGTGAATGCAGTATATATTCTTCACTAAGCAAGCTTTAAATGAAATAGTTTTTATTAGAAGATAATTCATTCTAGTAATAAACTTGAAACCACAATTTTTGCAACCAAAAATAGCAACTTCGCTAACGGTCTTCTCTGAGCCTGGAAAGCAACAACCCATTGCAGAAAATATATTTCTATTTCTGATATCTCTTAGTTCCTCCATGTAAAGAAAAGGTTATTGTAGTACTACCTAGCATCGCAAAATATGATAGTGTTATTATTGCCATTTTTAGATGGAATAACTGAGGCAGAAAGAAGTAAAGTGACCTGCCTAAGCAGCTCAGAGACACAATGAAGAAAATGCCCCATGTCTGCTGGGTCCCAGTGTACTATTCACTTGGCTACGCTGCCACTTTTGCAGGTTGCTATTATAGATTACTCAATTTTCACATTTTAAATTTTAGGATTTCAATAGGATAAATCCTGTCTGTCCTAGGATATGCCTTATTTATTTGCTATTGCCTTATTTGATACAAGTTTGATCTCTGAAAAATAAACAACTTGTAGAAGTCAGAACAAACAACATGCAAACGCTTGTGTGTTGCAAAGAACAGGAACTGTAATCTTCCATAAATATGAATTTGGCAGGGGACAGCATCTTTTCCTCTCATATGGAATCCATTAAGACCTTTTGGTCTTAAGGATTTGTACAACCAGACTATCCTTTCTGTCCTTTCCTCTGAATCTTATTCTCTGTCATTGATCATGAATGTGAACAGCCTCATTTGTGGATATAAGAAAAGTCATGCAATGAAGAATTTCTGCTGCCATCGACTCCGCATTCTCAACCGACTCATCTTCTTATAGATAGTGAAAATAAACATGGAGCCAATTCAAGTGGTTCTGTACTCAGAAAGCTTCCTCTGACCTGAGCAAGGCCTGGCAGAAGCTCCTCTGGGATGGAGGTAGCCATTGTGGTGATGTGGGAGTTGTACCATCACTGAACTTTCTTGCCTTATAGTGGCATGGGCAACTGCATATGGTGCTAACAGGTGGTACTGGTCCTGGTGAATCTGTTCCTATTCCTGGTGCTGTGAGGAGATTCTTACAGCAGGATATGCTTGAAGGCTGCACCTGACTCCATGTCCAGAAGACTATGGATGCAACTCTCCTCTACCTTTGCTCCAGTCCAAGCATTGTAATCAACACTGGATTTACACGATCATTTTTGTACGGCATATGGATTTCGTAGTTTTAGTAAAGAGAAATTTGACAGGAGCTGAGAAAAAAAAAAACAGAATTACAAATTCTAAAGAGAAGAATGCTTGTCTCCTCACCTTGGTGCTTGAACAATTTGCAAAGGGCTGACTGCCTTGTCATCCAGCTCACCAAAAATAGTATTATTGTATACTGTGCTGAAGTGTAAGGCGTGTAAAAAAAATATTTCACTGAAAAAGGGAGAAGTAAAACATCTGTAGAAGGACCATATCCAACCCAAATCTAGTCTAATAAGAAAATAAAATTTGAATTCTCCATAGAGCAGCTTGTTTTTTGGTATTGCGAGTACTATGGCCTAAGAGATTGGGAACAAGCAATCAACCAAAAAGCTCAAAGTAATATGCACTTATAACAGAAATATTGTCTCAGATCTAGCTATGTAGCACTGTGACCATGAGCTAACATATTAAATTCTCCTTAATTCAGTAAGTACTTGAGTAATACCTTAGTAAAAATTTTCACACTTCCAACTACAGTTTACATGGTTTTCATGGAGTAAATTGGAAACACTAACTATAAGAGTACATATAGGACTTGTTTCGCATTACATTCCCTCACAAATCCTCACAGTTATTGACTTGCTGTGACAACCAATGTCAAAAGTTGAGGTTGCTATGCCCTCCTTAAAGCAGAGGTTAGGTTCGTTAGCTCTGTGATGGACTAGAAGGTAGGGCACAGGGACAATCTTGGGTAGAATAACTTAAAATGCGAATATACATTATATCAGCTGTTCCGTAGTAATGAGCTGTGCATGCTCTCCAGAAGAGGAAATCAGATTTATCCCATCTTCAAAAGGTAAATTGTCCCAAAATCACTGCATTTACTATGAAGAGAGAATTTGCATGTTAGCAACTACGACAGAGTGGCTGTCAAAATACAAGTGCACATTATACTTTATTTCATGGCAAGTTGTGTGTCCATAACCTGTTGTGTGAATGTCCTGAGAAGGACAAGATTGCACTTAAGACTGAGCCTGTTTTGCTAGCATTGTCACCTCCAGGGACAATGGAATACAAATGCAGTCAGGAAGTGGTGGATGAAGCAAAAGGCAGAAGGATTTCTCAGTTTTTATTAGTTTGATTCATCAAATTCCAGCAGGGTGAAGATTTCACCTGGCTGTGCTAAGAATGAATTTTTCTGATCTTGATCGTATTTCTACTCAGGATATGAGTAGACAATCATAAGCACATGATTTACTATTTCTCAGTAAGAGTGCACTCATCAGCTAGATCTCAATAAGTGACTGGCAGCACACCGCTAGACTGGTCGCATTACATAGTAAAATAAGTTTGCATAGAACACTTCTTGGGGGATAAATACAAGAGATAAGTTTAGGAATGTACTGCCTAACCAGGCATCAAGCATGAAAGACAAGTGAAGAATATGCATGGAGCAGTGTGAGATGCTTAATAGTTCTTGACAGGATACTACAGTCTCATGGGCTCCTAACTCAAACCTCGGTTTGGACTGAACTTTGAGGATAGAAACTAAACAGAGACAGGGAGTCATTACTCTGATTTTGGGTAGGCAGACTCGGGCGCAAGTCCATCCTGCATAACGTAAAGCATTGGAAAGTTATTCCCACTAGCAGCAAAGATAAGTAGGTAATTCCACAGAGCAAGTTAACCTGTAATCCAAACTGTCCTCTGAAAGTGCTCATCTCCTTTCATGTTGATTAGAAGAGGGCAACTATGCTCCTAATTTAAGTGCCCACTTAGCTGCCTAATGCTAGATTGAATAAATGTGGACTAGAACCAAGAAAACGAACTGAAATCATAGGTCACATTTTTCAAAGTATTACATGGGATACTATGTGGAGCTTAACGTAGAGCAGCAGAATTTTCATAATGCAATGTCATACTGGGAGCTTCTTCTCATAAGCAAATGAAAAGCAACAGGCACGATCTCCACCATTCAACAGTTTGCAGAGACAGACAGAAGACAAATGGCAAAGGCAGGAAAGGTAGGAACTAATCCCCACTTTGCAGTACTGGACCACCATAGTAAACTGTCCCTAGAGCTAAATGTGAGCCCAGCATAGAGAGACAAATCACGATTGTTTCATTGGGAATTAGCCTGCTGCAATCCAGAAGGACAATAGATGGGCAACAGATCAGTTAAGGGAAACATCAGCTAAGCAGGAAACACTGCATAGCAAAGAAGGCATAGACCTATAGCCATAATGCATAGATGTGAGCCCAGCAATAAAATCGACACGTAAAGCAACAACAAAGAAACAATCTCTCAGAGCTCATATAGAGTATCTGGAAAGAATGATGATGGTACTAAAATGACTAAACATAACCACAAAATGTCATCCAGAAGACCCTACCAGTACCAGGGTAAGGGGGACTTATGAAGATCCATAACTACTTTCACATTGGAGCTACCTTCACCAGATGAGAAGAGATATATAAACAGTACAGAGTTCCAGCATAAAACCAACCTACAGTATGAAAGTAGCAGCAGAGTAGGAGAAAAAAAGGAATATCCAGGGAAACAAGAATTGGAAGACTTGCTCAAAAGTCAGCACGCTTGAGGTACTTTGATGCCTCAGAAGTTGCAGGAGACGGTATGGATGCCATGTCTCCAGATTGAACTACACACTAGCAATTTCTGGTCCTCAGGTGGATGCTTATTGGCACAAAAGTCACAACAGCTAGTAACTGTTAAAAATAAAACAGCAGTAATTCACTGGAACTCAGAGGAATAATCACAGGCTGTGAGCAGAAGAAGTTTGGAGATGGCCTCGGGAAGTCATTCTGCTTTACATGTAGCACTAAGCCTAACCGTGGCTGCAGAAGCTTGGTAAATAGTTCTTCTGATACACAGCCAAATTAATTTGGGGAGCATTTTGTGTACCAGCACATAGTACATGAAACAGCTATTAACTTCATTTGTTACCCAGTCAGGACAGGGCTAAGCAATCTCCTGCCACGCCGTGCAAGTGCTGCGTCATAATTCAGCCATCAGGAGATGCTTACAGAGTCAGGAGCCGTCAGCAACCGCTGCTGCCTGGAGTCAAAGCGTATCACCTCCGTGACACATCAGAGCATCAAAGCCTCATAAAGAGAGTGCCCCCGGGCCACTCCCAAATTCAGGTCTTCTGTGTGGCAGTACTGCGAAACCACTGAGATGGCTTCGCTTCAGCTGTCAGAACTGGGGTGTTTTTGCTGTCTGGGTATAAAACCACCATTTTCAGGCTGTTTAACAAAAAAAAAAATTATACAGGGAGCAGAGGGAAAGAAGTGCAAAATGATGCTTCCACCTCACATAGCAAACCTCTCAAACTAATCAGTCATAGGGGAGGCCAGGTGTCATTTTTGACATATTATTTAGCATCTCATTTGTTGTTTTATTCTTTTCTTTTTCTAGATAGATGCTGTTTTACTAATTAAGCAAAATGAAATTTCCAGTGGTTGGAATTCAGGGGTAGCCTCCTCTGTGAGTCAATCTCACTGTTCTCCATGAACAATTTAAAAATAGAATCTAGTTGGGTTTGTTGTTTTTTTTTGCTTTAATTGGTATCACTTTGTCTAGGGCACAAACACACATGGCTGTAATTTAGTGAACTCCAGTCTTCCTCTTGTGGCAAATTGATAGGATAATTTTATTATGAGTGGAACAATGACTACAGGGAGTGAGGGAGAATCTCAGAGAACTACACATAATTCGGTTGACTAAATGTAATACTTGCATTATATCAGTAGGTAATGAAAACAGTGCTGAACACTGGCAAAGCCTAAACCATTTCTGATTCCAGCTCCTGTCAAAAGGCCGCCCCATAAATCATACCTGAATTTTATTTAATGTCAGGAGCCAGTAATCTGACAGAGTGCAATGAGGTGTTTGGACCAGAGGATGTATACCGAGTCATGTGCTCCATAGTCTTTGTAATCACAGGGTCACATAATCCATCTATGGATTTTAATAAGTAACTTATTATGTTCCCTTTAGTGTTAATTATTTTACACATCACTTGTTCCTGGTTTATTGACACTGTTTTAATATCTTTATCACATAAAATTACCAGTATAGCCTATCAGTATTAATTATAAATGCATAGCCTGTGGAGAGATTCTGTTATTTCCTTTTCATGCCAAAACGCAAAAGACACAACAGGGTCAGCATCACATTAGACCTTGACTATTTTTGTGATGCAGTCAGTCTCCACCAGCCCTGTTAGCGACAGCAATGTCAGTGAGCAGAGTTATTGATGATTTTTGATCAGCAATTTTCAACTGATTTTTCTTTTTTTACTGATTTATTTTCTGCACTTGAAGAGGAGTAAGATCCAAAATGGTCTGGGGTTTGTCCTAGCTGCTGCTGCTCTGTAAGGAAATGCACAAACACCCTGCAGAAATGGGATCTAAATACCTAACCATCATATGTATATAAACCAATACAAATCCATTACTTTTGTTAATGGAAAATGTTTTTCCCGGTTCCAAAAGCTAGTATTTTGCATCAAGTTTTTCAGCTGCTTTAAAAATTGTGCCACTTGCTTACATTTTAAAGGCATTTTAGTTAAAGCATATGCCCTTAAACATTATAAAATATTACGATAATACAATTCTATAAAATATAAACTTTCACTCACACACATACCCTTTTAACTATCCCTTCTGTAATGAGAATAATGCTTTGTTTTGTCCTCCTAACTGAGGATGAAGGAGTGTTTTGCATTTCTTAGAGGAAGGTGAGTCTGATCAGAGTTTATCATTTTGAATCCTGGCTCATCCATTTTTCTCATGAGTGTTTGCACAGATTAATTTTGCTTGCATGAATCTTTGTGGATAAATTCATTCCAAGCCCATCCACTTAGCAACAAGGGATGTTTTTTGGAATGGAGTGAGTGAGTGGAATTGTTACGAATGGCTTCCTGCTTTACCTGGACCATTTGTGCTGGCAGACTTGTACCTTTGCTCCAAGCGCTACGCTCCAGCAGTCACAGAAGAGGCAGACTAGGCAGCAGCTGTACTAGAAGTGCTCATGTTAGGACCTTCTCGTTGCTGGATCAGGGCTGGCATAAGCCCATATTCTTGTAGCTCCCTACCTTATTCCACTCTCTCATTAACATGCTGATAACGTATGAAGGCAAGTACAAATATTGCACTGCTTTAGAAATAAACCAGAAGTTCAAATTTCCTGTACTGTCCTTTCCCCCACTGGCCAGAGTGGAGGCTTAAGGAGTCTCTAATTGCAACCTTCCAAGGGAGGAATGAACAAATATCCCCATAATACAGTTACTCAGTGTTTGTGAAAATAACACTGAGGATCTGTCACAAATAATAGAAAACTGTCGAATGAGATAAAAGAAAAAAGGCACTGTCGAATCCGCAGCCACGAAGGCTTTGCAGTTAGAGGGCTGAGCTCCACAAGGGACAGGTAGGAATATGACTATGATGCTTCGTGCTCATGCTGCACAGAGACCTCGGCTAGAATAAGAGCTGCTTTGCTCTGGCAGGGTTCTGAGATAATCACAATATTGATGCAAAGATGTCTCCTTCAGCTTTCTGACTTGCTCCTTGAGCACAGGACTGGTTCCCTCTCCTGTTCTTCCGTAGACCCATGTTCTAGATCTAGGCATTCCACTAATTTCTGATTGTTCTGCTGTTCCTCAGTTCTTCCACAGACCCATGTATCTATGAAGTTACTGTTCTCCATATAAGACAGAATTTAAAAAATCTTATCTTAGCCCATATCACATTTTTCTACTACGCTTTCTAACAGTGATAGTTCAGGGAAAGACCTGATGTGAGAGAACTAGGGTAAAAAAAAGACAAATTCTGCCTGGTTTTGCCAACTTGCCTCTTCCTAATTCAGTAAGTTGTTCGTATGCTGTCCATATGAGCATAAAAACTTGATAACATCCTTCCTTTTGTTAGTAAAACTGTGGTACAGCTACTATCATGGAGACAGTGACCAGAAATCAGTCCATGTGTATTAAGCGACTAATGGAAAATGGAAAAAATTAATAATGATACGTATGGGGAACTGATTTTGCAAGCAGTCCCAGGCTCACATTTATTTACATGGAACACTTACTGAGTAATCAACAAATTCATGAAAAGGAAAAAAACCCAACCCTGATGAATAAACTCATCATTAAGAAGAGATTTCTTCACTCTATCCTTAAAAATGTGTTTCCATTATTTGCAAACTCCTGGGCAAAACCAACACAGTATTGTGAAATAATTGACCCTGCATGGTCAAATTTCTAGTGCATATTAAGAGAAATATGGCAGGGTTTTGTCCTTCACCCTTCACAGCACAAATCCCACCTATTGAACCATAGGACCATAGAATGGTTTGGGTTGGAAGGGACCTCAAAGATCATCTAGCTTCAACCCTCCTGCCATGGGCAGGGACGCCTTCCTGTAGATGAGGTTGCTCAAAGTCCCTGCCTGCCCTTGAGTGCTTCCAGTAAGAGGACATCCACAACTTCTCTGGGAAACCTGTTCCAGTGTCTCACCATCCTCACATTTCTTCTTTAGATCTAATTTAAATCTATCCTCTTTCAGTTTAAAACTTTTATCCCTCATCCTATCACTACATTCTTGATAAAGAGTTCCTCCCCACATTTCCTGTAGGCCCCCTTTAAGTACTGGAGAGCTGCTAGAAGGTCTCTACAGAGCCTTCTCTTCTCCAGGTTGAATAACCCCAACTCTCTCAGCCTTTCCTCATCTCCCTCAACCTGCTGGGCACGCTTCTTTTGATGTAGCCCAGGATACGGTTGGCTTTCTGGGCTACTGGCACACATTGCTGGCTCACATTGAGCTTCTTGTCAACCAGCATCCCTAAGGCCTCCTCGTCTGGGCTGCTTTCAATAGGCCAGTTGTCCTCATGGGATTTCAGAATGCTGAAAATCTGGAAAATGCCATGGTGGCTGATGTTGCTCTTCAGCAGCACACCTCCCTTCACTGACGAGAAGCACCTTCAAATGATGCGCTTTCTGAGTACTAGGCTGAAACCATCATGCCGATTTGCCAATATATTTACTTCTTTACCTGGGAACTTTTGCCACATTTGCATTCTGCTTTCTTGAGGCAAAAGGCTAATGTTAACACACAGCATCACCGCTCCCTTGTTAATTGCTGTTAAGATTTTTTTGCTTATCAGTGTTTTTCAAGGAAGTTCACAACTTGAGAGGTCGACTTTAAACAGAGTGAAACATCAGCTCAGAGTGACTAATATAAAAGATAAGATATGTCTGGAAACACATGGAAAATGTAATATCTCTCCCTTGTTTACTTTGCAAGGTATAAAAAGAGGAATAAGAGCTGCTCGTGTTCCCAATCAAATACTAGAACAAAGCAGGTCTCGGACAAGGGCTGGGACACAGCAGCAAGTCTGAACTGAATGAATAGTCAGCATCAATGATTATGAGTCATATACAAAGAAGGGAACATGTTTTCTGCTACAATCACAATAAAACAATGAAGCAGGAAATGGAACTTGAAGCAAGCATGGCAAAAGTGTTCTGAAACAGAAATTTTAAAGCAGTATTTTCTCTATTTTCACTGCTGATAGTTTGCTGAGGATTTTTTTTTTTTTTTTTTTTTTTTTGCAAAGGAGGAAATCTGGAATTGTGCACACTGAAAAGAAGATACATTTCTCTCCTCACTGGTAATCTATGAGATCTCCTGAAAGAGAACTGGAACTGTGAGTAGGAAATCCCCTCCTGTCATGCAAACTCTCTCATTCTGACATTTTTCTGTTTCCAAAACTCTCCAAACCGTGCAAACCTGCAGAAAATATAATTAAAATAAATCTCAAAAATATACATTATATTTTCATTTATGAACTGTGAACTATTTATATTAAGAATAAGATTTCACTCCAGTGTGAGGTGTCAGGTAAGTATTACTAGACCCTTTCTCCTGCAGAGGGGAGAACTGAATCAGAGAGGAATTAACTCTCAGAGCGGTGACTAATTCTTGCATGTTTTGAATCTCAAGGATAAGCCAAGGAGAGCTATTAGAGCATACTGTGCTGGGAGAAGCAAAAAAGCTTAACCTTCTGGATATTCTTCAGTGAAGGGTCCAGGCTCAGTGCTATATCCCTAAATTCCCTCACTTCATTGTGTTTCAGTCTGGGACCAGAGAAGGGGACGTAGATGAGGAGGCTGCTCTGGAATTTGCAGGGGACCTGTTTGGGCAGAGAATGCTGAGCAGGCCGGTATCATGGACTATTGAGAAAAACACCACGAAGGAGATGCCTCAGGAGGAAAAAAAAAAAAAAAAAAGATGTGGGAGTGAAGGAAAATTCACATTTGTTGTGTGTAAGGGACTTAAATACTTGAATAGATTCACACGGTCAGGCCATGTCACAACCAGAAACAAATTCCCTGTCTTCCAGGCTCTGCCTCAACTAGTTCTTCCTTGGTAATCTCCGAGGAAAAGCTCCCCAAGAACAGCGAGGCAACAACAAGGCCCTGTGGCTGTGTTCTGGAGTTGTCTCTCCTTTCTCTGCCCTGCAACTTGGCACTGCCTCGGCTAGCACAAATGAACCTTCAAATATAAACAGTAAAATATTAGCAACTCTCAGACTCTTTCTTTTCTACCCTAAGTCTTTTGGGTGAGCAGCAAAGGCTTGGCAAACGCCTTCTCAAGCAAGCCCAGTGAGACTCACTGCTGTCACTAGGGAACAAGTCTCGGGTGAGTCAGTGCCTGCAGCGCTAGCCCAAGAGAAAGGGGACCTTTTAGACGAATCTACATGCAGAAAAGAAAATTAAGGGGGGGAAAGGGTGAAGATGTTTCCAACACATGGAGTCTCATGGAAAATCGACTGTGATAACAATACATTTCCTGATCACGGAATGATTTCTGTAGGTTTGGTTTCGCATAAAGGACAAACCTGCCAAGCAGAAGAGAACTGAGCAAATATGGTCTCTATTACAAATACTTCTACACTGAAGTGCAGAAAGAGGGACCTGTGCCCAGTGCATGATTTGTAGACAGTGGGGTTTATTATCCTCTCTCCTGATGGGTGGGAGAAGGATAATGAAAATCCCAATTGCCAAGAGGAATGGAAAGCTTCATTGTATATGTGAATAGGGCAATTAAATAATCGAGGATTTCTGAACGGGGGCTGTAGTGTACATGCTGGGGATGACCATATTTCTCCCCCTCCCCAGTGAAGATGGCTGCCTGCCTATTTTTGTGTGAGCTTATTTGAATTATGCAAACTTGGTACATTGCTTTATTGTTCTTCATTAAATGCGATCGGGAATATGAATCAGATATGACAACACTTCACAGAAATATGTATCCTGTCATAATATAGTGGACATCCTTATTTCAGACTTCCTTCACATAGTAAAATGATGAGGTGCAAAGGAGCTAATACAGTTGAACTTAAGGGGTTTCTATTAAACCTCTACTTGGAGCTGGCAGTCCTTTCCTTTCCCTTCCTCCCTGCTCTGTTTACTTTTAAAAGACCGTGGCTCTTGAGTTATTTGCACAGTGTTGGAGAAAATCTAAATTTCTGGAACAAACATTACTGTGAGCAAGGGTTACTCTTTCCAGAAACGCTCATCTGACATAGCGGGAGGCAGAGGCACAACGGCCACAGTACTATTGAAATCGTAATTTTAGCGTCAGAATGGGCATTTCACCAATCGGTCCCAACACTTCTAAACAGAGGAAGCTGGCAATGCTGCCTCGCTTTCCAAATACAAGTGCTGCAGCTGCACACTCAGCACTGATACATTCAGCTTCCTCCCACACCCTTAATTCCAGACACAGAGAGACTTTTTTTTTGAAAAAAAAAAAAAAAACCAAACCAACCTTGCACCAGTGTTAATCAGGAAAACGGTGCTAAAGCCAGTGATGTTTCACCAGCAAAAGCAAAACTGCAAGTAAGTGGAAAATCAAGTCTTTTTGAAATTCATTCAACTTACTGTACAATCTTTCTGGTTCAACCTGAAGAACATGATTTTTGAAAGGGCCTCAACCTGGCCTCCTTTCCTAGAGGTGCAATTTTGCATCTGCAATCAGTTAAAACCACAATTAATTACAGTCAGAAACCTTGCCAATTACACATCCAAAAGTCTGATTTGTGGAGCAGTTGGGTAGTTAGGTAACCACATATAAGACTTGCATTGAAATTGAACTTTGAGCCTGGATACAAAAGTTAGTATTGAAAATTGAATGCTGTTTCCATTTTTCTATATTTTATGCTTTTCTCTCTCTCTTTTGTGTTTTATTTTCTGCAAGAAATGATGGTGTGACTGTGATGACAAGGAAGAAAACTATGAGCTACATAAGATCTAGCTACAGACAGAACTAGCTAGAGACACTACTTAGAATGAATTTAATTTAATTTGTTGATATCTATATCTGTTTCCACCATGGTTCGTCCAAAATGTCATAGTTGGGAGAGAAAATAGCAGTAAAGGAAATTTTTCCCTGAAGGCTAGCTGCACTGGAAATCTATGGCTCCACATCACACTTTCACTAGCCACAGATTTGTGAAGAAAAGGATTGTAAGGTACTACTACATGAAGTAATTTGAAAGTTGAAGCAGTGAAGTACAGTGTAAATAATTCACTTTTTTGAGAGAGAGTGGGGGCAGTTGAGCTTGTGTTTAGTGGGTGGATCCAGCAGATCTATTACTGGCAGTGGAGGCTGCATCAGTTAAATCCATCTTCTGAAACAAAATGTTTCTTCTTTAGACATGGTGACACTATGTAGAAATAGCATATTCACACAGCAGCTATTCATATTACATTTATAAACACAAGAAATTGCTGACTAGAGAGAGGCTCTTTGGATGATCAAGACTTTTCTTTCAATATATTTCATCCTCACCTCCCTGGTTTATCACTATATCCTTCAGTCCTTTCTCTCCTGAGATAAAAACGTCCAGCTGTCTCTTAAACTCATTTAGATTACTTGCTTCGCTGGCCAATTATTCCATATGTTTACTACTGTTTCAGGCAGAATTATTTTATTCAATTCCCAGTTTACTCTTGATTTCCTAGATTTGCAATGTGTTTCCAAGTTCTTGGACTATTGATTTTAACAAGTATTTGTTCATTTTTTGCATTGTTAAAAAAAATATAGAAAATTCTAGTATCCTTAGAAGCCACAAGTCAACTTTTCTATAAGCAACAGAGGTGAATCAAGGTTAAATCCAGGACCTCAGCTTTCTTTTTCTCCTGAGTGTTTAGCCTCTTCTTTCAACAAGTCCCTCCAAACTCTCACCCCACAGAGGTGCCTATTGACTCTCTGAGGCAGGGGCCCTCCCTGAAACTAGTAGGTTCATCTCAGAGGTACTTACCATTTTTTTTCTTTGCCAGTGAGAATAAACCTATCCTTTCTGGATTTTTGTCATAAATATTTTCTTAAAGAGACGATATCAAAGTTGAGATACAAAAGAAAGTGCAGTGACTCCCAGATCACTTCTCACTTTGCTGTAGCACTCTTTGCAATACCTGTATGGTGTCTATTACCTGTATGGTTTCTCATATCTGCTACACCTGTATGAGATCTACTGCAAATACTGTCTGATGTCACAACAGCAGCTGAGGTTTCTCATGCAGGTTACAGGTCCTCTTATCTTCCCCAGCAAGGGAAGGGTTCCTTAGGCTTGATGAAAAGTGGGGAGGACACATTCCCCCTTCACATAAGAAGGGATGATATTCTCCTTAGAAGCTTATCTTTCATCAAAGAGTGACACCCACGTATAACTTTAGGTGCAATTTTGTTACCGATTGCTGCGAACCAAACCGCATGGTTCAGTTCATGAACCTTTCATAAGCTAAACCCTGCAGCGTTTACATAGCATTACCAGACACATAATTAAAAAAAAATAGTTGCTGCAACTGAAAGTCTACAAAAAAAAATAGTATCTCATTAAGAACGTGCCCAAGGGCTGGAGTCTGGGGTTTGGGTTTGGCTCTGGCATTTTTCGCCCAAAATCAACAGGCCTCCACCCTGTCTCAAGATTTAATTCTGGGTTGTGGTGACGGATCTAACTACTGTTGAGGCTTCCTCATGTAACACACGAGGTTGATTCTTTCCCCATTTACATAACAAACATGAGGAGTAAGAGTGTTTGGGAAATCTCCATCACAAATGAATTACGTTTTCGGTTTGTGGATTCTTAATTTTCCATAGCATGTTTTTGTCATTTTCTGCCACATACACTGTAATCTACTGACATAAGGTTTGCTTCTTCAGTCATCTTCTGTGAATTCGCCTGATGCAAGGTCCTTTCCAAGGCCTGGTTTCCATGTACTGAAAAATATCTCCAGGTAAAATTGAAAATCTCAAGGAATTTTAGGGAAAAATCAGTGAAAATATTCTGAAACATTTCAATGTTTTCCAGTCAGGAACTATCCAGAAGAAGCCATCTGCTGCTTAACGTAAGCAAAACCTTCATAATAATCAGTTGCTTTTTGGAAAGATCAATAATATCCTAAGCGAGTGATGAGTAAATCTCTAAAAAGGGGTTTGCAACCTTTCTGATTTTCAAAGTCTTAAAACATTTCCATTGAAGATGTGTAGTGAATTTAAGCAACTGAAGTAGGCTGGGATTTTAGTCAATTTTTACAGATCGCTCAGGAATAATCCGGAGATTCCCAGATGGCAGACTACAGGTTGAAAACCACTGATCTACAGATATCATTTAGATAATCCTCCTAAGGTTTTAATATTCAGCTAAACTTGAACACCGTCCAAATGGCAGTGTAAGACCAAGAAAGTCACGAGCACCTTCTTTATTTGAAATTTGTCATACATCTAGACAAAGTGAATAATTATAAAAGGCCCGTAAACAAATGAAAATGAAAAATAATTTTAAACTGCAGCTGTGTAGTGTTTAAATGTTCTGCATATATTGACTTCATAGAAATATAAGGAAAGAGAGAGGTTAGAAAGGTAGCTGAGCTTCTTCAATTTCAAATAAGGTTAATTTAGGAATTGAATGAAACTTTCTAATGCATACTTCTAATGCTTTCCTCAATTTCTCATTATTTTCTATAGGACCATGGCAATAGTCAAAGTACTGCATTTAATCCTTACAGCAGGACCTCCATAGGTTGATATTTTCTGTCTCCAAAATAGGTATTCCTTTCAAGATGTTTATTTACTAAAACCAAACATATACTCACTATATTTCTTAAAAACAGTGAATCAGTTAGTAATGAGTTATTTTTTAAATTAAGCTTTTTTTCCAAAAGCTTAGGGTTTAGTTTCCTAAAAACCTAGTGCTTCTTACCTGCTGTCAAACTATCCATTTATCCTCTATCTCCCTTTCCTCAGAAAAATAAATAAAAATAATTCTATCCCTTCTCATTAAAACCAGTTATTCTTCCTTAAGTGTTACCTGCATCTGGAAATGGCAAAGTCTGAATTTCAAAGTCGTATCAGATATGTGAGCAGAACTCTGCTCTGAAGGGTCTACATAACAAGTTACAGCACTAATAGTAAGCACACTACAGTGTACCAGCAATCTGGAAAAATGCCTAAACCTTTCACAAATATTTTCTTTCTTCTTTACAGCTTTTACCTTCTCTCTCTCACTACGATCTAACAGGGTGCTCAAGCATGCTGCCAACTTCAAGCACATTAAGTACTCCCTCTGCGATACATGCATACACAATTTTCAAATATAGCATCACACATACACATGGTTGAACCTGGACCTATGTCTGGAAATGTGATTCCTATTCAAGGAGCTCTCCCTTCCTGTCCTCAGCCTGATTTCAGAAAAAACACTCTTATTTAGGAAAGACTTTTAATTATATGCTTGAGCTTCATTCAAAACAATGAGAAAGATGTGTACAAGTGCCTAACTCTCAGAACACTAGAGCATGTGCTCCACTGTTTAAAATAATTATGAAAAATCTAATTTAATAATTTTCCTATTTTTTTATACTTTCTCTTCTATTAATTCTACTTGCCAATTCTTCTTGTATCTTTTGTCTGCTGCAAATGCTTTAACAGACTGCAGCAACGATGGTTATAATACTCTTTGTCCTTCATTGTCAAAGTACATTTTTAGCTTTCTTCTGCTTATTTTGCCTCATGTATTCAAGTTGGACCAGACTTGCTTTTATCAGTCTTGCCCCTTGCAATTTTTGCTATGCTCTGCAGCTCTACTCAGTTACAGTGGTTTCTTTGTCTTTCTGTCAATTGAGATGTAAAAAGGATAATTTAGGAAGGTGGGAGGATATGGAGTGGGAAGTGAGGATGAGGAAATCTTCAAAAAGTTTTCCCTGTTTTTTACCTTGTCATGCAGCCTTATATAAAACCAGCATTCCCTGGCCGCAGCAGGCCAGGCTACTTTCTCCCAAGCATACTATGGTTTCCTTTCAACAAAACAATAAATCTCTTGCTTAATTTTAAGTGCATGCATAAATTTTATTATCTTCAATAATCACAGGTTAAAGATAAGCATAAACTGACACACTTTGCCAAGTAAGAGTGAACTTACAATTGTTCAT
>NC_141470.1:38239754-38409754 GCF_009769465.1 Tauraco erythrolophus | reverse complement strand
AAACAAGAAGGATTGCTCATCACAGGCGCAGGG
This sequence comes from Tauraco erythrolophus, assembly GCF_009769465.1. NCBI lineage: Eukaryota > Metazoa > Chordata > Aves > Musophagiformes > Musophagidae > Tauraco > Tauraco erythrolophus. The sequence continues at coordinate 38,409,721 of NC_141470.1, read as the reverse complement.
GTGGCTTCAAACCGAAAAGCCCGGAGTACAAATTTTAATTGACTGAAAACACAGGTCGAAAGAAAAGAAAGCCTGTCTTCCATTTCCAGGCTTTGAGACAATCACTTCTGAGCGTTCCCCTTTCGGTTCGGGGGGCAGGTTCTTTATCCTAAATGCGGGCCCCCCAAAACGGGTAAAATGAGACTGTAGAAAATCCTGTCGTTGGAAAGCAGCCACAGAAATGCTGTCCAGTATGCAATTCATGTAGAACAACTCCTCGCTTTAATTGTGTTTAATCCCAAACTACAAGGAGCTGGTGTTATGAAAAAAAAAACAACCACCCCAACAAAAAAACCAAACCCCAACCTCCTCCAAATGGAAACTGTTCCATCCAGTTAAATACTTATTGTACTGCAAGGCATAGTATGTTTTTAAAATTTCAGTCGAAATATAAGCACACATAAAGCGAATTGCATTCAACAGCACAGAGCGCGATGGAAATCAGTGAGCCTACTCAGTGTGATAGCCATCCTGGAGCTATTAAGACATTTGAAAATTGGTACACACAAGATCAACAAACACTTTAAAGCCGAGATCTTATCAAAATTCACCTTGCACAGATGGCTTTTATTATTTCTAATTAAGAGTGAGGGACAATAGCACAACAACTCTAACTTATTTAAATAACATTCTACATTTTGGGGAAGAGAGAGAGAACTGGTGGTGGTTTCTGTTGTTTTTTTCCCCCGCTTCAACATCAGTGATTCTACGGCTTTTAAATGTGAAGTGGACTGTTTATCTGAAAGTGTGTTGGCAGACTGCCACCATATTTCTAAGATTAAAGAAAGGATTGAAAACAATCAGCTTTCCGAGGAACTGAAACCATGACAATATGTTTCTGATTAATTTACAAATATATGTATATATTTAAGGCTAAACTACAGAACCAGAAAATTCCTACTAGTTAGTCTATCACAGGCATTCTTACACTTTATTAGAACAGACATCATATTGAAATAATAAGCATGGGAGGCCTTCGTTTCTTCTTTGATCTATATTACTAAATGTCTGACTGGCTCAGATTTAAAATAAACTTTAGTATGTTTGCACTTGAAAACTGGAAAAAGACCGCAAGTAATAATTTGTTGTCAGTTTCCATATTCTCTAACTAAAAACTCTAGTTTAGTCTGTGCACTGCGGGATGCCAGGCCATGTTAGTCCAGTCACCCCTGCAGTGGCTAAACTTTCTTGTAGGAATATATGCTCGAGCACGGGAGCAATGATGATAGATCACTTCATCAGCATGAAACTAGCTGAGATGAATTAAAGATACACATCACAGCTTTCTATGCTTTCCGAATCTCTTGCAGGGCCAGTGTCATCACAGCCTTAAATACGTAGGTAAGTATGGGAGAAGGGTACCACGGAGCTCCTTTTTCTCTGAACATCTGAGGATCGTGATTTCACGCCAAATGCATTGCAAATGTGAAGGCAAGATTTTAATCTGCTTAGTGATGTCTCTTCAGTGTTGTCCTGTGTGATTTTAAAGTACTTTTTCTGTATAAATGTTGTCGACTAGCTTCCAAGAAATTAAATGATAATAAACAGTGATGTTTAAGTGCCGTCTATACCCAGCACAGTTGGATTTGGTTTTAGGCTTGGGATCTTATGTATATGTAGGTAATAACTTTACTCAGACTGAGGTACAGGTTATAAAATTTCATATAAGATTAGTTTACTTTCTTATTTGGAAAGCTGAATTCAGAGGAAGGAACATAGAAGGGAGTTTCTGATCAGCAGGTGAAAGAATCTGAATTTTTCACCCTTAAAAAGTATAATGAGTACAAAATGTTACGGATTGTTTCAAATGGCAGGATTAAAGAATACACTGACATCCTTTAACTTTTCTCAGCCTATTAAAAGCATTCCTTAATTGCCTGTTTAAACATGAATCTCAGTAACAAATGAGTTAATGCTCATAAAAAAAGAAAGAGCTTTGAAAATCTCACCACTTCTAAAAATTCCCATTCTACTGAGCATATCTCATCACTTTATTGCCAAGGTAACCATGGGTATCTCATGAACTCTTCAGTGCTACTGGATGGTCAAATACCAGTGCCGGAAAACACCTAGTTGCCTATCTAGAGATGATAAGGCCATGCTTCAGACACAGGACTGAGCTCCAAAATGGATGCACTTCTAAGTCTATGTGATGACTGCAACTCATTTAGGAAGGAGAGAAACCACTTATATTCCAGAAGTTTCAAAATTCAACCGCAGCAGAAAGTGCTATGTGCATATTCCCCTGACAGACTATGCATTGGTAGGGGTTCCATTTAAATCGTGGTCCTAGATCTCTTAACTATGTAACAGCACCCTAAATGGTGGAGAAGAGGGACTTTCACATACAAAGCCACAGAACCAAGATTACTAAGCATGCTTTCAGAAAAGGTTAAGGTTATCTCCTGAATCAAAAGCTTTTCAAACTTTCATCAAAGCTTACCTGTTCCATCTAGCTCTCCCAGAATAAATATCCTTCTCTGTATGTGCATACATCCTGCCGGACACATTGTAATGATTCTCAAGCACTGATGCTAACATTTTGAGCACAAGGACTGTTGCTATGTCTGTTAATTCCTCGAGAAGACTGATCATAATAAAAATGGTAAGCACCAATTTACCATTGGACCTGGACAGACAGACTAAGCTGGAGAATCAGAGTTGCTGTGGATCATCTAACACCAAACACACCAGTGCTCAGTAGCCCTGGGGCTTCCCTATTGATAAAGGACAGTCATGCTTACTACTGGGTAGCATAGAGCTGATTTGAGCCATATTCTGCTGGTTGAGCTGAAGAGAGGAGAAATTAAAAGAAGAGCTAAAATAGATATAGCTCAAGGACCTAAGCATCCCATCTCTACCATATTCCTGACTCTTCCTCGTCTGATCAACAAAGGACCAGGAGGACCCACTTTTCTCTGTTTTGCCACTTTAAAGACATCAGGTAACACATTCAAAGAGACAAGCTGATGTGCTAAGGAAGTTCAATATACATGAGAGAGTTGCTGATGACATATGGCTGCTTTTAGACGCAACAAAAAAGAAAGATGACCAGCTGTGTGGATTGCAGAATGAAAGCTTGTGAAGCACATTTACAGCAAAAAAAAAAAAATGTTCTAAGGAATGGAAGAAGGATGATTAATAAAGTAACAACATACACTATTGTGGTAAAAAATTCCCATTGCATTGGAAACAGAACAATGACAGAGAACCATATTCTCCAGTGCTTTAAGAAGAAAAACATCTTGTAATCTTTTGTACAAAATTTTCCCCCAGAAAATTTTCCTTCAAGTAAATTAAAAGGATGATAGGTGGCCTGTACAGTGATTTTGAAAACGATGAGTATTCTCATGGACAAGAAGGGTGTCGATAAGCATTATCACTCATCAAATACAATTTGGCTCTGTTTTCGGGGAAGAACTGACGTTTCCAGTGAAAACGTTAATATGTTACTGTTGTCCCAATTTCCAGCATATTTACCAAAAATTTCAAGGGTTTGATATATAAGAATAAACAGACACTTTGGCTCTGGTCATTTAATTCAGAATTTTCAAGTAGTGAGTTCCCTGAAATTAGAATAAATAATGGGATGAAATGGTCTGACATAGGAATGGAGAAAAGAATCTATGGAGAAAACGGAAGAACACCTGACAGAGATGGTAGGAAATTTAATGATATACTGTGTAGTTAGCCACAAATTTAAAAAAAAAAAAAAAGAAAGAAAGAAAGAAAATGCAGCAATTAGTGCTCTATAGGAAAATATTAATGTTGCTACTCAGAGGACTATAAACGTAGCTGAGATAACCGGAAATAGTTCTGTTGCAGTTATATGACAGAATGAATTGCAGAAGAGAGATACACTCAAAGTTAGGCTTACATTTTGCCCATAGATTAAAAAGAGGTAAATTTGGTAGCTATGGAAAAGGTGAAATGATAGAAATTATTTTAAAAATGCATTTTAGATAATGAGGAAGTACTGGAGAGAGGAACAATGATATTGGAAAGATGGTTTTCAGGTCAGTCTCCAGGTGTAAAACACAATGCCTAGTAATAAAACCAAACAGTATAACAGTGATTTTCTTCTAGATATTATATGATATCTACTAGATGGTGGGATATAAAATCCTATTTCCATTGAGTCAGTGAGAGTTTTGCCATTATCTTCTTCAGAATTTAATTTGGAGCCTAATTTAAGAAACTTAACCTTTGAGTAAACATACAGAAATGTTACTTTAATCTTCTGAAATATGAAATCTGTATTACAGACAAATATTGAAGAGTTTTCTGTAAAGTTTTACAACTATTACAGGAAAAGACTGAAAAGACAACATGGAATGTATCTGTAGAATAAATTGGTATACTCCAACAGGGACTAAAATTAAAGACACTAGTTGAAGATGAAAATCTGTAATGAAGCCAACACAGAGAGAGTCTTTCAAACCACTAACCAATCAGTATGGTAAAGTAGTGTCAGAAGTAATGAAGGCAAAAAAAAAATTACTGTAAATGTTGAAGGAAAAATCATATTGAGAAGGTCCTAAACTAGTGAGCAGAATTAAGCTATGACAGAAATAATACTTTAAAATAGTTCTCTTATTTAGAATGAAGTGTCTCATCAAGTTCTACTTCGTTAATCCCTTAAGAGAGAGTTGGAGCAAGATGGGGGGTGAGAACACCTTACTTAATGCAAGCCAAGAAAATAATCGGCACTACTAAAAATAGCGTCCCTTTCACTAATGTGAATATGCAGAGCTGGGTCCCTTTTAATGGCATAACAGAATGGAACTGTCTGGTGAGTCCTAGATTTTTCCTCTCCAAAATGTGAACATTTACCTGTTGGCAGGCTTATCAAAAATCTTAATTTATGCTAAAGATCAGCCCCACCTCAGCCCCACCAGCACAATTTGGAGGCAAATATCCATTCTTGACCCTATACAGTCATTGATTTTGAGGTAAGGTATTCCAAAAAAAGGGTTGTTTTAAATATCAGATCACTGTATGTGACAGTTCTCAAATTGTGAATACATTCATCTCCACAATGTTTTTTCAGGCTCACCTAGATTATTGGCTATGACTGAGGCAGATGATAATTTCATATCAGATCTTTTTACTTAGACATTCCAAATTGGAGTAGGAATTTGTGAGTCATATGGAAACGTTTCGGAATGGAACCCACAGTAAATATTAAACAGTGGTACCCACACAGTACAGTTATAGCTGTCTCTGAAGGTTCAGCCATCTCAGTGACTAATTCTTTTTTCAAGGTTGGATAAACTGAAGAATCTCAGATTATGTGTTTGAAAAGTTCAGGACCACATAAGAATTTTCACAAATCTGGCCCCAAACAGTCCCAGTGCCCTACCTTTCAATACACCCAGGGAATCAGTTCCTACAGGGCTGATTTAATTAAATTTGAATCTCTATCTAACTGACCAGAGCTGGTTCTTTTTTGGTTGCCATAAACCAAGTTTTTACATAAACTAGTTTACAAATGCATCACGAAAAAAATACAGGGTTCTCAACACCATAAACATAAAGCTCAGTTTCATTTTTTCTGCTCCATAGACAGCATTTACATTTGATAGGGAAAAAAACCATGTCCACTATAGGCAATAATGGACAAGGACCTTGTGTATTCATTTCAGTAGCTGACTACTGTCAGTTGGAATAGAGAACTGCATAAATCAAGGATTCAAGGAAACACAGAAAAAGGGTTATATAACATATAGACGAGAACAACCTTAAATATGCAAGAAACAGAAATCTTTTCTTAATGATTTAAAAGGAAAGCAAGATCGAAAATTAATCAGGTATAAACATGCAAAACTCTAGAAGAATTACAAGTGTTAAATACTTCTCTATCCTGTAAAAGAGTACATAATATATTCTGGAGTATTTAGTGAAGTATCCACTGCTGAATGACCAGAACAGTTTTCTGAACTTCAGCAATACATTGAAAAGCCTAATTTAATGAGGAAGACTACATGGATTTATGACAGGAAGGTCTTTCTTAATTAACTCGCTAGTGTTGTTAAATAATGTTATCACCGGAGCAGAGGAATGGAAATGCCACAGATACTATCATCGCTTTCAGTTTTATTACAGCACTTGATATAATTTCAGATTAAAGACTATAAAGTAGAAAAATGTCTCATAAACAAGTAACAACAAGTGACGGGTTAAGCTGACTAGTGAGGAAACTCTTCTTGCTTTTATATGTAATTGAGTTAGGCAACAATATCAGATAAAGCTAGAAATACAAAAGATTCATGCACTGTTAGGCATGAAAGGTATGCTAAAGGGCCAACCTACTACCCCACAAAGGCAATAGGAGTTGTCTGTGGACTTCAATGGGAGCTGGATTGTAAATTTATTAGCCTTTACTGATTAATATAGAAAGCCATTTTTTCTTGAGATGCAGATGCTGTTATGTAAATTGTGCAAAAATGGAGCAGAAAGAAATAATTGATGTTTTCTGAAACATCTCGGTGTAATACATAAATGAAAGTATCAACAGGCGCAAAAACATTTATCATTGTCTCCCTCACCATCACCTTGCTGGATCGTAGTTTAACAGGCTCTGTTAGGGGTCTTTAGTTTAATTCATGATTCCTCAGTTTCTGCCACATTGTGAATCTCAGGCTCATCTTTTGCTTCTGCTTTAATTTAGAGCTATCGTGCACCTGACATGTTAAATAAAATCAACAAAGTTCAATAGCACATCTTATATTTCTTACTTTCATACACAGGTGGAGTAGGCAGGGTCAATCATGTCACAAATGTTATGCTAAATACTCTGAAGCCTGTAGACTATAGGCACAAGTCAAGTCACAATATGGAGATAAAAATCTACTCTGCATTTGATGTGAATTAGGCACTGATACGGCAAAACCTGCAATATATCTATCATTAAGGAAAAGCTAAGCTACCCAGAACTGATTTCTTCAACATGAAAACTTATAAACCAAGAGAATGATGCAACTGACTTGGAAAACTAATGCTATGATTTATTTGGTGTTGAGTTAGAAACTGAAGGTTAGATTTTTTTAACATATTTTGTGCCATATCCTGGCAGTAATACTTACACAGTGCCCTTGAGCAGCACTTTCTTCCACGTGAGAACCCTTTGAGTTTCATTGGGTTACACACAGAATAAAACACTAATCAGTACCAGTAAGGTCTGGCTCTGAGTCTGGCTCATAGACAGAGGACCGGAGAGAGAACTTTGTTTTGGTTATTCTCTACGTAGGAGACTTTGAATTTCCTTTTTACCTAAGCTACATCTGCTGAGCTAGTTTATTACAAAAGAAATGGGAACTATGGCAATACATAGCTCCAAGAGTCTCCCATTCATACCATAAATGTGTGAGGCCATGGCTCTGGGCAAGCTTTTCAACACATTCAGTAGCAGGATTTGATAGAATGCAACAGCTAGCTCTCATTGCACCTCTTAATTTGCTTGCTGGAACTTGGCAATTTACCTTTCAAGAGCCACAGACCAAGTGGATATCTGTTTGGCACACACAAAAGTTCTTTTCAGGGATCTAGTGAAAGGGTAAGGTATGGTTTGCAGCTTAATGAAGTTATAAGCTAGTGACATATCTTGCCAGAAAATATTCATGACCTACTAAAAGGAAAGAAAATTAGTCATCACAAAATAAAGGATTATGTTTAAATTTTTAACACACATGGTTTAATTTGTGCTTAGCTGGTTTTTTATACATATATATATATGTATAATGAATTTGCAAAGCAAAAACAACGGCTGCAACAACTTTTGTAGTACAAAGACATCATGTTAATAACAAAACCCTGAACCATTCATAGTTCAGGCTAGGTTTGTTGAAGAGTTCATTTGAGTTTTGGCAAACGTAAGACTTCTGGGTGCAGTGCTGCAATTGAAGTTTTCATGTGGCAACTAGGTGAAGCTGCTGTGGTTCAGGCTAAGCCTCACACTAAGTCTGAACTCAAAACCTCAAAGAACAACTCTAAGCCAGGAATTTACATGGCTTTACAAACATTTCCAAAATTCTGCAAAGGGAAACTGCAGCTCAGTTCTTCAAAGGATATCCACTTTCCAAAGTATACGTAGATTTTGTTTTGCTGTTTTCCCAGTGAGGCCAGAAGAGAAGACTATATGCTATCTTCTTCCTGGAAAGTCCTCTTCTCTGCCTCTGGGTCCTACACAAGTTGGTTATTTCTACACTGGCAATTTGTGTACATGGTTTTGAAATTCCTGACAGAAGCCACACCTGCAACCTTGTCTCTTTGAGGAGATAAGAGCTTTTAACAGGTGATAGTAAGTAAGAAGGGAACATTATTAGCTGATATTGAAATATCAAGCTAGTGGTCGCTGCTATGAGATTTAGAGCTGAAGTGTTGAGATTTTAAAGTTTGGGGAGGCGGAGGTGGAAGGCTCCAAACTGAAATGGTTTTCTTGGACAAGGAGCAGTAGAACATGGGTCTAAAAGGAATAAAGCATCTGAGAAAACATTATGTCTGATTTGAAAGCATTTATTAGTGTTTGCGCCTCTCATTTAATGTGCTATGATGATGATTACCTTTAAATTTAATCAGCTCCTGAAGAGAAGCTCAGGTATGTGGGGTGAAGAGGCAAACACATGGAAAAGGTAATAGCACTGCAAGGTGTTTTTAGGGTCAGAAGAAATGAGGATACTAACAGAGCAAGATATTGGGTTTATTTTGGAAAAAGATTTAGCTCAACCTCAGGAAGACAACTTGGAGCAGGAAAGTGAATCTGGGGAACATCATTAGTAAAGGGTAGTTGGGGAGCAGGCAAGGGCTTTACAGCAGGTGTGAGTGCCGGGAAGCCCCAGGGCCAGAGGGACTGAGCAGCTGGCTCTTAGCAGGTCTGGGGTAGGAATGCTGGGGAAGGAAGTGTTATCAAATCACTTCAGGGTCTGACTGCCACCTGGGCACCTCTGGTTTGTTTCAGAGTTCCTCTGTAGACTTTAAATGAATTTATACATAAGCCTCAGACTTTAGAAAGGATCAAAAGGCCTCTGGAAATAAATGCAGGTAGTTTATAATCTCATTTGTCTGGTTCTTATTGCATTTTTTTTTTCCCATTTCTCTTTTTATTTCCACAACTTGCCAGTAGTCTTAGGTGTAACAATATATACTTATGTCAATGTTCTGCCTACCACTGGCACTGAGCACAACCTGCTGATTTCCACATGCTTAAAAAGGAAAAAGCATGAAAACACACATACACACGCGCAGCCCAAATGGATATGATTAGGAAGAAGTAGATAGCAACATCTGCCGTAGATCTGTAACATTTTGAAAATATTTACTAGGAAAACATTAAAAGAATGTATAACGTTTACACATTAGAAGGCCTTGATCCAAAGAGTTTTCCTCAGAAGGGTGTAGTGTTTTGCTATGTGGTAGGTGCTCTGAGCTGCTGTTAATCTGAACAGAAGCAAGAAGTATTCGGTGCCACTGTAGAAACATTTAGGCTCCTAAAGATGAAGGTAAGTATGACAAAACAGAATAGGAGCTAGGTGGCTAATTCACCTGATTTCTGTGGGAGCCAGGCATGCAATGTATTTAGTTACTTTTGAAAATTTGACAAAGTGCTCATCTGCATTTTTAGCCACCTAACTGTGTTTAAAATCTGGTCTTAACGGAGCCTGTTGACCCTTCCATGTATGTTGGGTGCCCTCCCCTGAGACCATCATCTTGTTGAACATCCAGTGCACAACTATCCGCTGTTGCTACAGGAGATTAACCTGTGTCAGTGTTTTGGGAGCTTGTGGAGTCCCTATAAACCCTTAAGAGACTAGGCAACCTGAAATGAAAGCCAAGTAATTTTCTTGATCTTTTACTGCCCATTTCTTCTGGGTAAGTTTTTAATAAAACCTCCTTACAATCAATAAAATATATTTATAACAAAGTACCACACTCCTACCAACAATCTGCAAGCTGGTACATACACTTCGCGGCTTATAAACTGACACACTGTAATAGCTGCACAGTTTTTAGCAGCTGTCTCTCACACCATGTGTCCTGCCCAAGTGGAGACTGAGATTCAGACATGGCGTTCAAAAACTGGGATTATCCTGTAATTTTCAGAATAGATGGCAACCAGAGAATAAATAATTCCCTAAAACCAAGCAGGGAGAAACAGCTGAAGAGATTTTTTTTTTTCATTGCAAGGAAGATTTAACAGCGAGAGGGCTCTCACATATTCTGGAGGTGGGTATAAGATAAGAACCTCAATAGTAAACAGATAAATTGATATTATGTTTGTACCCACACTCCAGCTTTCAAAACAGATGTGTGACTCCCATAGCAAACAGCAGGTGAATTCGCACATCCATCGTTGTACATGACTCTAAATGTATTTTTGAAAGAGAAATGTATTTTTGAAATCTGAATTCTACCTAGATTTTAAAGAATCAATTATCTTCTTTCTTTTTGCCTGTATGAGATTAAAAATATTCTCTCCAGCAAACTGCAGACAGATCTCTTACAACCTGGCCTTCTACCTCAATCAATTCCACATAGGAATAGTGGCATGCTTTTAAAATTAGATTTTCAGCCTTGAAAAGCCTATCTTTTCCTTCTTTGCGATGAACGTGCCTCTACTGGATCTGCAAAGTAAGTTGACAAGACAGGAGGCCACTCGTCCCAACTGCAATCACAGAAAGCTATCACAGACCTTGTTACATGGTAAGAAGCAGCTATAAAGTCAAATATTGATACCTATTGCGTTTTAGAGCTCTGTTGTTTTATCTCTGTATCTTAAATGAGGGTGAAGAAGCAAGATTTGGGTCTTTACTCATAAGCAATACTAAAATGGTGCAATTTGCATCTCTTTTAAATAATGCAGGAACAAAAGTTTTGAGTAATCTTAATCTATATGCTGTTTTCTTGGCTCTCTAGCCACGGTTGAGTTGGCTCAACTAGTTATTGGAAGTAAAAACTGACTCTCAGTAAATCACTTGATTTGCATAACATACCTGCTTTTTAGCAAACAATGATTTCCTCATGAAAATGCTAAAAAGTTGGCTTATTTTTTAATAATTAAAAAAAGAAGCAGCCAAGCTTGATTCCTTCTTTTACTCTGCTTTTTGATAGTACATAGTGGTGAAGTTGGCAGATCTCCTTTACAGGTTTTAAAATTTTCAAGTTCTGTTGGAATTCAGAAGAAAAGTTTCAAAGTGCTCTGTAGTGTTACAAAAGACTTATTCCATTTTCGTCTGCTAGCTAGAGCAACTTGCCAGTAAATAAAGATGAAGAATTATAATAACATAAATAATATTTTTGTGTATTTAGGACACTTTCCAGACAGGGATCTGAAATTGCTTCATGAATGTTAAGGAACAGAAGCAATGAAAACCTTACTATATCACTCTCTGGAAAAAGAAAGCAAGAAAGAAGAAAAGAAGCTGTTTTGAGGTGGAGAAAGGGAGGTCTGGAGATACCTCGTGCCTGATCCAAGGTCATATGGAAAGAAAAATGCATAGCTGATGACAGGACCCAAGGATGAGCTCACAGAAAATAGCGGTGGGTTTCCACAGCAAGAAAAGACACCTTAATCAGCAATTAAATTTTTTAAGAGCACGGGGAGAGTAGTCAAAATCCCGTAATTTTATAAGAAGGGCATTTAAGGTCTCTGAATGATGAGTGAATGAATGAATGAATGATATTTTTCCTACTATATAAGGTAGTACATGCATTTCTGTTGAGTGCAGAATAATTCCTGGAATAATTAAAAAAACAAACAGAAAGAATTAGGACATTTTGGAAGGACTTGTTTGTTGATTTTCAAAGAAGTTTTAGGTTTAGGGGTGCTAATCCCATCAAAACAAAATAAGAAATGGGTGCCATCTCCCTGCGGCCTCATTGAAATTCTCAGCTCATATCGCTGTAATTGATTGCATATGAGCACAAATTAGAGTTAAAATAGAATTTATTCTGTCATGTACATATGTTCATTTTTTCCCTGCCGTCATTCATTCATCGCTTTTTTTAAAAATTCACCTTTCATTGAGTGATTTTCAGTAACAAAGCAACAACCACAGAGAAAACACACTTCCTTCCGTAACCCCCCAAAATCCTAAAATATTAAGAGTCAATAACAAACAATGGACCATAGCATCAACTGCCTTGAATCGACGCCATTTCTCTGCCAATTTAAACTAGCTGAGTACATGGCCTCCTGCATTTTTGTGTTTTCCAAGGTTATTCTCAGCAGCACCTGCACGGTAAATAAAGGTAAAAGTGCAACAAAATAGACGCAGATGTACCAGCGAATGAGGAGCTCTGCTTCCATATACATTAGTGAACTTTTCTCCTGACAAACAGGCTATCACCGTATAATGGGCTTTTCCTGAAGTTTACTGCGGCACTGTTTACAATAACATTGCATCCAGCCTGCCTTGTTGGTACTTTTGCATTGCAGGGTAACAGTTCTGAGGTGGCAGCAAACAGCTTCCGTGCTTGTGTCAGGAGAAATAAAACTGTTATTATTTCATACACTTCAGAGGCCACACTCGAACTCAGCAGCTCTGCAGAGCTGTTGTGAACAGAAAGCTCTGCTGTAGAACACCGGGCTGCCCCCTCAACAATAAACCGTCTTCTCTCCCCTCCGTGTTTGGCTTCCCGCCAGTTGCCCATTTGCTTTACACCATCAATTTATATTCACTGAGATGGTGTAAGGTTCTAGAACAGCACTGATTATCAAATCTGCCTGCCAAACATATGAGCAGCAAAAGCTGGTCTTCCAGAGTCCTACATGTATCGTCCAAGGGCCCGATCCTGCGAGCTCGCCCTACGAAGAGCAGCGTCCGGATCAGCCGAAGCCAACGGAGCCCTTTGCAACTGCAAACGCCGCTGCCGGGGACAAGCGCTCCCGGGACGAGGTCTGCGGCAGCTCGGCTTCTCGTGCGGAGCTTTAGAGGCGTGCTTTTCAACAACCCCACTACGCATAAGCCCTGCCAGTCTTGGCCAAGAGAGCTCGTAGCTTTTTGTCACATCTTTTGATTACTATTTCAAACAGCAGCAATTTGCCAGCTGATACTATCTCTTCCGGAATATGTGAAGCAGTTTGTAAAAAGGCTTTGGGGTAGCCACGCAGTCTCCCATTCCTTGCTAATACCACGTAATGAAATCCAAAAAGCTCTCGTGCTCTTACCCCTCCCCACATCCAAAACAATCCAATATCAGAGTTCCAAAAAAGTTAAAAATCGTGAAGCTTTAGAAAAGGACTTTAAAAAGAATACAGGCTGATTTTTATTTGCCTTTATTGTCTAAGGAGCATGTGAGTCCAGCTTCTAAACTTTCTGTTTAATCATGACGTCTAGGAATTTCCTTCTTCTTTAAATGGAAGTTTAGGTTCTCAGAGGAAAGAAAAAAAAAGATGTTTACAGCTGGGATGGTTCTTTAGAAAGACACCAAATGTCATGAGAGCACCGTTCAGGAGAATTGAAAACACTGCATTAACAATGGATTTTAGCAAATTAATTAGCCTTGCCCATTTTAATTTTTCTTTCACAATGCTTTAAGCTTGTGAGAATCAGCCACAATGGGTTTTGTTCATAAGTTACTTTGCATCTAAAAAGAATTAGAATATTTCATGCTTCCTTTTCCATACGGTCATATACGGGTAATCCTAATTTGAATCCTTTCGCCTCATGTGCAATTAGTTCTCACTGAAGCCAATAGACGTCATCCATACGTAAGGAAAGCGGGATGGGGCTTTAATGAGTGGGAAGTAAATGTAACAATGAAATAGCGAATGAAGAGGTTTTGCAGAAACAATAGAGCTTTGTGGATGTGAAACAAACCTGTAGAGATAAATACATCTACCTACTCTTTGCTTAAGAGCTATAATATTGGGCTGACTTAACGCATTCAAAAGTGCGCTTGCGTTTTCCAAATGTTTCCTAGCTATATTAATCACATCTCAATCCTAAAATGAACTCTGAGCAAGAAGACTTATGCACATCCATAGTGTTATCTGCAGGATTACAGCCTTTATTGCCGACTATTTGTAAATAAGGATAAAAGTCAGCGTAGGCATCTCTTCAAATGCAACTTTAAAATACCATATGTCCTTATGCTTGTGTTATGTGACGAAACCTGACAGATCAAAGGACCAGATTTCCCACTCTACATTGATTATTTACTATCATTCATTTTCATGCATTTTAATATGTGGTATCTACATTTAGGTTCTTGAGAGCCAGAGAGAATTCAAGCTGCAATACTTGGATCCAGACTCTGAACTTCACATAGCTTGAGGATCTGGCATTTTGGTTCAGCTTTTCCTCTTTGTAAACAACAATGTATCTCAGATGAAGTCCACACTGCCTTCAAACATGCTCAAGCTGTCTCACCCCTTTCCTCCTCTCCAATCTATTCACCTTTTCCCCTCAAAGAAAGGAAAAAAAATCAGTTCATGGCTAGAAATTCATAACAGATTTTGACTGCAGGCATCAATCCGTCAATTCACTGTGTAAGTCAGTGGAAGTGCTCATGTTGTCTTTCTAAACACAAACTAACAGAGTGACCCAACAGAGGCAACCACAGGGCTTCTGACACTTGTCTTTATTGCCCAGTTATAAATTCATAAAGGGATGTATACCGTCACCAATTGGTAAGTTTGCTAGATAAACATCAACACCAGTTTAATGACTTGTGTACACGTTGTAAACCAGGGAATCTTTATACAAAGAAATCAGATAAATCAAACATGAGCTGAGGCTTAGAGGAAAGCAATTAAAGCTTTAAGGTAAGGTTGCTGAGGGAGGACCCTGTATCACATTATGGTGTATAACAGAAAATGTGTTAACATGGAGTACAGTATGTGAAATTAAATTAATTAGTAATATAAAACACTTCTAAAGCAGTATGTCCATTGACAGATAAATAGATTAAACAGAAGAGATAAATAACCCATTCAGAGATCTCAGTTCTTTTTTATCAAAGAGAAGAAATGAAAAAAAGAAATCAAACTTCCTAAAAGACAGAGGTGATAAAAGCATAGCTAAAATAGACATTTTAAAGCCAACTTGTTCGCCCCAGGCTAGTGATTGAAAAGAAAAAGCATAGCCGGACCATAAAAAACCTATTGGACCATATTTCATTTGCTATAGTATATTTAAATGTTTCACTGCACACCAATTTAAATCCAGTGCCTTATAGGCTGGTATAAAATACCTTAAGCTGTACTACTTTCTGAGCAACTGTAAGGAACCGTTCTTTGAGACAGACTTCTTGTAGTTACCTCACATAGCCTTTCTTAAGGTTAGTAATGTACTTAAGGCTGTATGGGTAAATTTTTTCTGCTACAGAATGAATTACAGCTCCTTCCCTCTAACAAAATAACCACGTAATCTTCCATTAGGATTAAGGACTATTAGCACAATGCAGGAAGAGCTCCTGGAGTCCACGTACAAAAGCTTAACATGTTCCCTAAACTCCAGACAAGACCTTGGTATCATGTACAGCCCTCCATATGAAGCTGAGGCTGGAGGTCCCGACTTCTGCTTTCTGGTGTGCAACTGGCACAATTTAAGGAATCATTCAATTAATTGCATACGAAATCCATACCCGCCTGTTACTCTTCACTGGTTGCTTCTGTGTATCTCTCTTCTAAGCTTGTACCAGTTTCCCAAATAACTTTTCCAGTTTCACCCGTGATGGCAACATACTGCTGACAGAAGCACAGAAATTGGGATGACTACTAATTCCCACAGGTTATATTATGGACACTTCCCAGCTGAACATGTCTAGTTCCAGTTTTCTGGGATTCCAATGGACACACAGAGCATTTGCCAATTTCAGGTACGCCTCTGGTGGTCCAGGCTGTAATTCCAGAAGAACAGGTTTATGTCTATGGCATCCAGTATGCAGAAGTGTCTTTTGCTCCTCACCACCTGAATTAGGCGAGTAATGCAGAAGTTAATGTGCGAATTCACAGTCACGCTGATGCTTATTCTAATCTGAAACTCGCTACCCGGAGGAAAGTAAGTTTTGTTTCGATGATAGTAGGCTTTCATTTATTCCACAGTGATCAGAGTCTACATGTTAGCCATCATAATACAAAATGCTTTTAAATCCTCCCTAAGGGAAATGTATTATCCATCATTTCTTTAAAAAAGGAGTGGGGCATGGGGTGGGACATACAGGTTAGTATTCTAGCTATAGGTCAAAAAGCAATGTTTCTCCAGCAGCTTCAAGAGAGCGCATCGTTGCTTTAATACAGTTAGGGAGAATTTGTGTTACTTAGATTTGTCTGGGTGCAACATGAAAATGATAACGTGTAGCTCTTTTGTACATGTGGTGCAAAGCCAGTGTTCACCTACTGGAGGTTTTGACAATGTAGAGAAGCGCCTGGTCACTACATTATGAAAACACAGAATTTAGTAACACACCCAAGGGTGAAGAGAGAGAGGATGGGACATACTTTGAATGAGAAAAGCGTGTTGACTCTACAATGCAAAGTTTAGAAATATTTTGAGCAAGTTAGGTACACAAATTAAAGCTACCCCGAGGCAACTTTAATTTATGTGACTTGGTGATTTGCTATTACTGTGTAACTACCAAAGCCTCACTACATTTGGCAATATCGCAGAAGTAACCTTTCCATACAGGCAAATCACTCTCTAGTAATATCCGCACTGAATTAACCTGTGTGTTTCGATCAACATGAGGTGTGTGTTTAAAGACGAATTCTGGCCTTATCAGCAGTGCTGAAAATCTGCAGTAACTTACTACCAGTCCCTTTCTTCCTAGTTTCTGAGAAAGGACTCCTAAAATTTGCCCTTTCAGCAGAACAGGTATTCCTCTTGTAAGACAGTATTTCTGTTTGTTAAACTTTGCTTTCCAAATGGATATTCACTCTGCAGAATGTTTGCCCAAGCCTCAATTATTTTGGAAAGTTTTAGCAAAAATGATTCAGCCATTTCTGAAAATGAAATTAAAGGAAAATATTGGTATGTTGTTTCTCGCTATATTTAATTGAGGAGAGTGTGCTTTGGAACAGAAACACAACATTTGGAGAAGGGATGGCCCTGCTCTTGGGGATGTGCCTTTTGCCATCTCTTTGAAAATCCACCCACATTTGGCCAAGCTATAAACCTTTGAAAATTTTCAATTAGCACTAGTTCAGTAGAGACATTTAAGAGTTCGTCAGCTAAATTCTTCAAAGACTCCATCTGTACTGAACATGCTCCAGCATGTAGATGCTGGAATCTGCAGCACCCCCCACAGAATGAGGGAGCATGCGCTGCTCCAGCTCCGAGTACGGCTTCCTCTGGAACAGCTCTTCTCCATCCCTGTGGACCTGTCTGGGCCAAGGACTGAGCACAGTCCTGATCGGGTGCTGTCACCTATATACACCACATCCCACACCCATGCGGCAAGAAGGACCACAGGGGAGTCATATAAAGCCGGCAGGCATTTTTCTTTTGATGTTTGCCTCCAATATCTGTCATTACAAAAAGTCTTCAAAAGAGTCCATTAGTGTGAGGCTCCTCTTTGCAGCGAAATAGCAACTAAGTTCGGGTCCCAGCTCTTCATCCTATCTCCATCATTCACCTCACTGGCCCTGATATTTCTCCTTCTATCATCTTTTCCCTTATCCCACTCCAGTCCCAGAGTCCAAGTCTCAGCAGCTGCCCTCCTTCCAGTCCACTCCCAGTCCAACTGGTTCTCACTCACCTTCTCCCAGTGCTCCAGCTCCATTTCTTTACAGTCAGAGGCTCCTTAATCCCCAGTGTAGTGCCAGCCTCTTTACTCAGCCAGCCCTCCTTCATCTCCTCCTTTGCTTCATGGTATCTCATTCAGTGTGACACAAATTACATCTTTCTCTCTTGGACAGCTTTGATCCCCTCTACATTTAGCTCTGGCAGCTTCCTCCACCATTGGGTATCGGAAGGAATAGTAGGTATGGGATAATGGTTCGTTGTTCTGATGCCTGGCTACAGCTCTCATCTCAGGCACTTTGAAGCAACCTTGCAATAGTACGTGCAGTCCCTCTACAGCATGAGTGCAGTCTCACCAGCATGAGGTGGTGTGGGATTGACGATTATGGCTATTTAAGACAGAATTTCTGGAGGTTTAGCTATCAAAACCCAGGAAGACTTCAATAAGCATCTGTGAACTGTGATTTTTGCTAAGACTTAAACCGTGGCCAAATTGTTACATTTTTATAAGGGAAGCAAAAGCACACTCCTAACTTTCACCTGCCAAATTTCAAATCCCTCCCTCTCACAAATTGGAGCACTAAAGCTGTTCAAAGAAAAGGTCTCCAGAATTATTTAACACTGTTAAATAATGTGCACCATGCTCCTTTTTTTCTTCTTATACATTTTGCCTGAAATTTTTCTTGAGATTTTAGTTATCTCTTAAAGGTTCTGAACAGGACATTGAGACTGAGCCTATGCTGTTATGTCTTATGAAGACAGGCTGAGAGAGCTGGGGTTGTTCAGCCTGCAGAAGAGAAGGCTCCGGGGAGATCTTATAGCAGTCTTCCAGTACTTAAAGGGGAACTACAGGAAATGTGGGGAGGAACTCCTTATCAGGAGTGCAGTGATAGGATGAGGGATAACAGTTTTTAACTGAAAGAGGGTAGATTTAGATTAGATCTAAGGAAGAAATTCTTCACTGTGAGGGTGGTGAAGCACTGGAACAGATTGCCCAGAGAAGTTGTGGATGTGCCCTGCCTGGAGGTGTTCAAGGCCAGGTTGGATGAGGCTTTGAGCAACCTGGTCTAGGGGAAGGTGTCCCTGCCCATGGCAGGGGGTTGGAACTAGATGATCTTTGAGGTACCTTCCAACCCAAGTCATTTTCTGGTTCTATGATTCTATTCTGCAGTTATCGGTACGCACTGGATCTCAGGATTAGAAACTAAATATTTAAGAGTCTAAGATTGGCAGTTTCTATAGATCTTGGCTTTTTATTTTAAGAAAATTACTTTAAAATACAGTTCATTCAATATGTAATGTAAATATGTAACATGTTAGATACGTGTAGGACCTTTTAATTGGATCAAGTATTTTCTGTTGTATCTTTATAGTACTTCTAACCTGTCTGAAAAGTTTCATTTGTTTGTCTAACACAGCATAATTTTTGCTAACTGATACAGTTTTCTCTTTTTACTTTCCCTGCTTTTCCATCAGCTACTCACTAGGGTTGACTTTGAACAAAAGTTTGTTAACCCTGGATCTCTTACAGGAGCCTGGCTCTACAGGGCAGAGCAAATGCTAATTAACACAAGTAGTCAAAGCAGCTAAGATATTTCTTGACCGTTGGATAATTTTCTGTCAGTAAGAAGAATACTGCTACTTTAACAGTCTAACACAATACTTTGTCTCAGAGGTATTCTTTCCATTGCACTGCATTTCATAGATCACTAAGCAGCATTAATTGAAGCCCCATTCCTTCAATCTGACCATAGGAGGACTATGCACAACCCAGGGTTTTCTACTGAGAGAAAGAGAATATGGAGACCAAAAGAACAATACAAAGGTATTTTGAAAAATTGCAAAATTCCTTTTTTTTGCAGTTCTTGACAACTTGGAGAGTTTGCAAGCTGAGCTTTCTCTGGCTACCCACTCCACAAGCCTGCAGTTTCTGGCCTGTCTGTCTACTAACTGTATGAATCTACAAACGCTCAAAGATTGTCATCACCTGAAATGGCCTAACTGATCTGAAAATGTCAAGGAAATGCTGTAATAAGATTTAATTTTGGTGGATTGGATTGGACTGGCTGGACACATGAGTAAAGTCAAATGACATTTCATCTTCTTCCATTTTTCTGGGTTCTGGGTCGAGTTTATAACACGGATTCTGGGAAAGTCTTTCTGACTTCCTTCCTGGAAGGCTGGGTGGCATCTGGTAACAGGAGGGAATCCGTCAGACTAGGAATGAAAGGTTTGACAGAACTGAAGAGTTTGCTGATGGATCAACTTGTGGGTTGTTAAGTAGGACAGGGGAACACAGTAGTGCACGGCAAAATGTTCCCAAGTTTCAGACCTCGTGGGTTATACAAGCCAATAGCAAAGTGGCTGTTCAGATTTTATTTCTCTCCAGGGTTGGTATGCTTACAAGATGGAATCAATGTTGTACATTAGAGTTAGCTTGTCCACTCTGAATACTTTGCTTTTCATACACCTACATTTTGAGGAATTTCAGAAAAATGGAAGAAGAATAAACCAAGAGAATAAGACGCTTAACTGAGAGATTACGATTTTAAAAGCAAACAAACAAACAAAAAAACCCCAGTAAACAAATCCCTCAAACTTTATGAAAAAGAGAAAACTAAGGAAAAAAATCATCACAAATAGAGCAAGAGTTCTATCAGAAATTTTGTTTTCCAAGAAAGCTTTCATAAAAGTTTTTATACAGTCTTTGTAATTTAAAGTACCAAATCAATATCATATTCTGGTAAACCACTGAATTAGCTCTTTAGGCATGACTTGCCTTCAAAATTGTCTGTACGTATGGTTTTAAGACAGAAAGACACCTTCACTTAAATATAAGACCTTTTGCTTAGAAGCATAATCTTTTTGACACTCAGGATGAAAACTGCCTACTGTAGAATATGGTTTGGACATTGAACAGTGTAGGAGAAGTAAAAATATGTTGCTTTTAAAAGTGCAGTTTAGTAATTCCTGCAATCTCTCCATCACATGTCTGCAAGGAAATCTCCTGCTTTTTTATCATCTTGGAAAAAAAATACAAAAAAGTTATACAAAATGGTACTAAGAAAAGTCAAGGTCTGAGGCCCCATCTTCCTCTCATTAGATTCAATAGAAAATAAAAATAAATCCTATTGTTCCTCCATTGGTCTAAGACCAGGCTGCGAATGAGGTGTGGAAACTAAACTACATTCTCAAGCTTAAAGGTGGTCCCTTTAGGTCAGGGCTCTGGCACACCAGCAAGTCATTGTAGGAAACGCCAATTGCCACTTCTCATTGCAGTAACCTTTCTGCTGATAGGGGACTTCTGTCTCCAGAGCTGTCAACCTGGCAAATTTCACACGCATTTAAAAAAGAAATCACACAAAAATTAAACAAAACCAGAGTCTAGGAAAAACACATCAATGTAGAGGCTCTATTTAAAGAGGAATTTGGAACTGGACTTCTGTGACGTTTCCTGTACTTTAAACGCCTTTCTTTTTCCACTCAATACATTAAAGGGACATGATCAAGGCTAAAGAACCTAAAATTAGACCTGCCAGCTGTGTTTTGGTTTGTGAGTATTTGCAGGTCATGCTGTCTCTGTGCGCTGCCTGTCTGATCCATTCCCTGGAGGAGGCAAAACACTGGAACGTAAAGGAATTCTGATACCCCTTATACATCGCAGTACAGTCTCTGCCCTCCTCAGAGTAAATTAGACAGACAGAAAGAAGACAATACATCTCTGATCTTGGAAATAGCATGGGGCTCTGGGTTTGTTATTTTATACTTAGCATCTATGTTTCATCTCACATTTTGGGAAACTAATATATTTTAAAAGATCACACAGGAAAAAATATATTAATAGTCTCGAGAATATTT
Organism: Tauraco erythrolophus; assembly: GCF_009769465.1. NCBI lineage: Eukaryota > Metazoa > Chordata > Aves > Musophagiformes > Musophagidae > Tauraco > Tauraco erythrolophus. The sequence continues at coordinate 38,388,143 of NC_141470.1, read as the reverse complement.
GATTTTGGGTCAGCTGTGTGAGCTTTTACAACATCTTCCGAAAATACCTACACCTTCCATAATCCTGCCAATGCAAGCTGAGTTTTTAGTGTCTCAAATTGCTCATTAATGTGCCAATTTTCCACCTAATAACTCATTTAATTACTGAAAAGCAGCTCTAGATAGTTTGCAATTGCCCTGTAAAACTTACGACTAAAATTTTGAGGAGTAGTTTATCCAAAAGGCATTAATCTGACCTCTAGTTTTCAGGTGGTACAATCCTAACTAATTTATTTTCACATGTCAAGTAGTCACACATATAACTGCATAGTTTGCATGTGTTTACGATCTTTGCATGTGCAAATCGGAGTTTTGAGTTGAGGAGCTCAAAATTAGAAGCAGTTTTGGATAGTCCAGCCTTATAAACCTGCCAGATGAGCTCTGCTTTTGTCAGAACAATCATCCAAACGAGTCAGTCAAATAGACATGGATGTGTTATTGCCCTGTAATTAGGGGTTGACAAAAATCTGTAATTTTCAAAATAATAATTGAAAATGCATGTGGAAATGTTATCTATAAAGCTACATTTAGTAATGTTAAAAGCAGTGCTCTTTTCAAAAAGAGGTACAGATTTTGAACCAGAGTAAGTTTCCAGGAGAGCCAACATTTTTTTCTACAAAAGTAGCCTTTAACCTCAAAACAGTTCATAACCCTGCTCAGGAAACCTTGGAAAACACCAGCTCAGAAGCCGCAGTGTTAACAGGACCCTTTAAATTGCCTCTTTGCCACAATCCCAAGATAGAGAAAAGTTGCACAGTACCAGAACAGCTCCAGCTACCTCACCATACTTTCTTCTGTAAATCTGACACACAGGTGACAACACTGCAGAAACAGATCATGTCCTCAGAATGCACCTAATTAAATTCTGAGTGGGCACTGTAACATGCAATACTCATCCTCTAGCCCCTTTCAACTCCCTCTCAGCCTTTTGTGTGTCCAAGAAGCTCTCATGCTATGCAGACAAACCTCTGGTGTCAAAGAATATGGAGGTCGTTATGTGAGTTGATCAAGGGAATACTTCATTGCAGAACAGGAAAGGAACAAACAGGCATGTATCACAGACAAAGAAAAATTTTGTAGGTAACATAACAACTTACTTTGTTGGTTTGCTTTCCTATCCTGTCCTTTGTTTAAAAATAAAATGTATGTGTCAAGGCAAAAGGACATTCAGCTCCGTTACTAAAAACAATTGGAAATCACACACACTCAGAAAGACAAAAACTCAGAGTTCTTAAATCAGGATGTACTTCAACCATAGTATCAAGAAAGAGGTAAGAATCCCTCTGACACCACGTGGGCTTTTCCATCCTAAGCTCTAACTCTTTGGAGTCCAGAGAAGAAGGTGGTTAGAGCCCATGGGGCTGGTGAGAGCTCCTTCTGTATGGAGGTAGGGAGGTACACATGAGATTCTTTCCATTCCCATTCAAAGATTTAGAGAAATCCATGGTAATGTCCAGGTGATCACCTTACAGTCGTAGCATGACTACATTTTATAATACTGGAAAGCCACAGGACAAATATAACTTAAACACTGATTAAGGAAACAATAAGGTTAAATTAAATCTATGGAGTCCAGCATATTTGTGTTATCTATGCTGTTCCATGAAAGTTGTGCATAAGGGATAGCTTTTATGATTTACTCTTGCCGTTTGGCTTCAATTCTACAGCTATAGAGTTTTTGAGACAGCAAATTCTTGATTAGTGTGCAGTGATGATGCAAAATTGTAAGCGTGAATTAAGGCAACATTATGCTACATTCATGCACTTATCAGGAATCATAATACAAGATTCTAATGGCAACTATTCAGCCACTGGAGTGACCTCACTGGTTTAATACGCTCAGAGTTGCTGTATAAAGTGAGAAAACAAGTTCATCAGCATTACATTAACAATGTTTTGCTGTAATCATAAGCAAGCTTTGCTAATATGTATTAACACAAGTCGTCTTAAAAAAAATCGTAGATGCCAAGTGTAAAAATGTTGTTGATATAAAATGTATATTACAAAGTAGCAATAACAAAATGAGATCTAGCAATTTGTCCTTCCGCAGATTTAAAACACACGTGCAGCAAAAAGCCCTTTTTTTGGCTATTCAGTTGTTAGCATGATTTCTGTGTAACTATATATATGCTAATGTATAAATTTGCTGTGTGCATGTTTCTGTGCATATATATACAGACACACACAAAGAATATAGCATATATTTTTATATATATATGTATATTGTCACATGCAAACATATATGCTCCAGAGCTTTCCTTTTAGTGTTTTTCTTGAATCTTTACATGAATAATATCCAGCATCATGGACCTTGAACACTGATGACTCTGGTTAACGCTTTTATCCTTTGCTTGAAATTACAGGATCAGTCTAGCCAGAATTTATGAGAACCAGACCCCAGACCTCACATAGCTCACATATTAGACCATTAGGCATCTAACTACCTCTGAACAATTTCAATGCATTATCTTGCCTTCTCCCTGGGGCACAAACTTCACTCGTCCATACTTTTAATATATTTTGTCTGCATGAAGCAGATCGAGTTATTACATGCCAGCAGATCACGACTTACAGAAATCTCATTGCTCTACAGTGATGCAACTAATATCTCTCCCTTCTCCATGCTGAGATAGTGCAGTAAAGAAATGGTCAACGGTGCAATTTTCAGTAAATTAATTGATAACGTATTCAGTGCAGATTTGCTGTTTATGCTTACCGACAGGTTAATTAAATATTTCCACCCAGAAACATATTTGTGTATGTGTATATATGCTGATATACTACGGTACATATTCATATGGCTAAACAGAAGAATTTTTCAAATTCTTTAGAACACTTACTGCTGCGCTTTACATAAATATAGTGTCCCTCTGCTGTGAAAGGTTTTGCACTCACTTTTCGTAGGCAATATAACAAAAGAGTGTTGTTGCCAAACATATATTTGCATTATGACACTGGGGTGTTTTTGTTTTGGGTTAGGTTTTTTTTGATTGAAATAGAACATAAGTAAGATTAGAAATCAATTGACCTGTGAACTCTCTTGAACCTTTTACCTGGGTTGCAAGGTCATAACGTTCTTGTCTTTCATTAGCTTTTTGCTGGAGCAAGGCTGAACAGGAAACAAGGGTGATCCTGTCTCCTCCCTAGAGGCTGTTCATCAGCTGGCTCAGTTTACAGTAATAAAAAAATAAAAATTGAAAACATATAACAACTGAGAAACCTTGTATTTTCCTTTATGCATTATGAGCATTGTTATAATGCTAATATTAATAGCAGAGGACAATCAGGGAATTGCACTCTTTTCGGAATTTATTTTCTGCAAAATGGTACGCAGGTATTTTCCTTGCATTTAAGTACCTGCCTTTATAACCCTGTTCTAGCTTACAAAGTGATTTTGGTTTGGATCTGCTAAATGAGTTTCCTTTATAGCTTGCATTCTCAATGAACAGAGGATTACTAATAATAAATTTGTATTTCAAATTTAAATTCATTGTTAAAAAATCTGAAGTGAAAACCTTGTTTCTCCTTTCAAAAGCCATTTGAAGCCCTATTCTGCAAAGTGCTCAGTGCCTTGACAGAGATGTTTAGCGCCAGAGCGGCTGCAAGAGAAAATCGGGATACTCGGCACCTCAAAGAAGGCGCTTCACACTATACAGGATTGGACACTTAATTCCTGACTAAAACAAACTCCATCAAAAGGTCATCAGTCCCGGAGACTAAAACAGTTTTGATGAAGTCCAGTCTCCCACTCTGTTGACAAGCGTCTCAATTATTTTCAACAGCTCTTGGTGTCTACATCGGAAGAATGCAGAGCAATCATCAGGCTGAGGTAACCACAGGTCCCTCGGTGAGAATCTGCAGAACATGCACATTGAGCAGCACTTTAAGGCAGCTATATTTTTTTTTTCCACCTGAGGTAGGAATAACTAATGATGTAACCAAGTTATCAGCAACACGTTTTGACATACCAGCAGTGCATGAACTAATGCCTTGTAACTGCAACACAAGAAGAAATGGCCCCTCAGGATAAATTCTTTGGAAGTCTATGCGAGCAAAGCAATGAAATATCTGGATAGAAAAATCTAGAACTTTTAAATAGAACTGAACGGGACTTAACCCTGATGGATTTTTCTGTGTGCTGTACAACTTAAACGAGGTAAAGCTTGTCTGGCACTGATTCATTCTATCAGTCTTTGCTGATTTGCCCTAACATTTAGGTTAATTTAAGATGCAAACTGTAGAGAAGAAAATAGCAGTTGTCTTCTTTGCACTCCTTTGCTCTTGACAACCAATAGCACACACTTCTGTACACAAAATACGCATACCTAGGACATTTCAGACTTTAATTTCCTTATCTTTGGACCAGGTGATTTTTCAATAGCTGCATTCCTCCACAGCTCCCTTGCCCAAAGCTGTGCCTCTTTCTTGTCAGAAAGCTGCCAGGTAGAAGCTTGGTAGTAAATAGACGTTTCAGAAATCCAGCTGGCATTCTTTCCTACCTTTCTCTCCAAGTGCCCCCCCAATACTTCTCTCCAGCTGGCGCCAACCACATAGATTTTGGGGTAACTGCTCCCCGAAATTCCCATTTTTCCCAGTACCTCTGCATTCACTGGAATTCCCCTGAATACCTGGACTATTGCTGACAAAGGATTCCAAATGCCATGTGTTACTTTTGCATTTACGGCTTAGCTCATATTGCTGTGATGGGAGGCAGACCTTCCCTTAGTTTCTTGAAAGCAATGTACTAACATTAAAGAGAGACAGTGCGGCTTCCTGAAGAATCTGCTGAGCTCTTCTAAGCCTGCAGAACATGCAACACTTAGGTGTCCTCTAAAGGGTGCTGAGGCTCTCTTTCTGAAATTAAATTAATCACTTCAACCACAGTGTCCAAAAAAACCCCCATCAAACACCAACATCCCTCTCAAAGTAAAACATAATAAACGATAAAATAACAAACGAAAAAAAAAGACACAACAAAAGATATCATAATTCACAGAATCACAGAATGGTTGAGATTGGAAGGGACATGTGGAGGTCATCTGGTTCAACCACCCTGCTCAAGCAGGACCACCTAGAGCTGCGGGCCCAGAACCACGTCCAGATGACTTTTGAATATCTCCAAGGATGGAGACTCCACAACCTCCCTGGGCAACCTGTGCCAGTGCTCAGTCATCCTCACAAAGTGTTTCCTGATGTTAAGACGGCACCTCCTGTGTTTCAGTTTGTGCCCTTTGCCTCATATCCCTGTCACTGGGCAACACAGAGAAGAGCCTGGCTCTGTCCTTTTTGCACCTTCCCTTCAGGTATTCATATACATTGATAAGATTCTCCCTGACCTTTTCTTCTCCAGGCTAAACAGTCCCAGCTTTCTCAGCCTTTCCTTGTATGCGAGATGCTCCAGTCCCTTAATCACCTTTGTGGCCCGTCATTGGACTCCCTCTAGTATGTCCTTGGAACACAGCTCAAAATGTATTGCAGGAAACATAACTCAAAATGGGTTAGGTACTGCGGTATTTCACCATTCTCATGCTTTCAAAAGACAGAATAGGCCCTTGCAATGTTGTCTCCAATGTGATGTCTAAAGGAGGGTGTGTAAAGTTCAATAAAGGATCTCTGTTGACTAGACTCAGTGTTCCACACCAGCAAAAAATATTTGTAGCATTGCTCTTCACAGATTTTTCTAGTACTTGCAGTAGGGTAGGTTAAAATTATTTCCAAGTCTTTTGCACAGCTATACCATTAACGCTAACTTTCACAGTTGGGCAATTTCTGTGCATTTTGTCTTGCTAGCATTCATTTAAGCTCGGAAGACTCATTGGACACCACAAAAGAGAACATGAATGAAGGACATAAAGACAGACTCAGGAAAAAAAAAAGAGATGACCGTATTATCTGCTCGATAATTTATTTCTACTATTTTCAGTGCTACGTCCACTGCTTATGGTCTGTGCTGGGGAGATGACAGAGGATTGTGATGGATAGCAGCATCCATGAGAGCTCCCGGAGACTTAACCTAGAAAGACTATTTCCCCTCTAGACCATAGCAAAAGAGACTATTACTCTGATTACAAGAAAATTAAATGAAGTCTCAAAGCTAACTCTCAGGACACGCTTCTAGCTGCAGAAGGTTGCCTGCAATCTATTTACACTTACTCGAGGTCAGGTTTAGTGCTTTTCGAAAGTGCAGGAATGAATCCTCTACCTGTGATCATAATATTTATATAAGCAGCATACTCTTCCCAGCTATATAGCGTCTTTGTAGACCTTTCAACTTTTCCAGGCCCCAGTGCATGTGACCCTACATGTCAGGTCACTGCAGAACAAGAAAAAGGGGAAGAGTTGTGTGGGAGGCACGTATCCTCTCACATAATGGCAGAGAGTCCATGTTTCAGATATGTCTCTGTCAGGGCCCTTTTGATTGCTGGATTTACACTTCTAAAGAGCAGCCCAGTGCAGCAGTTTCTCTCCTACTCCATGATTTCCCATGGCCCAGACTATAGCTGACTGACAGATTACAGATCAGCCTGCTTAGGTCTGCCTGGCACAAGGGATCATGAAGCAGAACAGAAATTGTGGGGCCCAAAGCAAAGCTGCGAGCGCATGACTTGTTTTCTGAAAATACATGGGACAGTGTGAGAGAAGTCAGACAAATGTCTCTTTCTCAGTGTTTAAGACTTGGCAGGTCTGCTAGCTGTAGAGCTCAGCAGCCTATATAGCACTTCTCTATGCCGTCCAAGTTCAGTTGATTATTCACTGCAAGGCGGCCAAAAAAAAAGAATGGAGATAGAGGGCAATGAAGTCATATTGCTCCCGCTCTGACAGACTCCGTTTGACTTGCTCTCCCATATCCATATTTGGATTTTAATGGGACTCGCTACAGGTGCTGTGGGTTCTGATATACAACTGCAGACAGGCTTTTCTGCATTTAGATTTGTTGTGCAAAAACCAAAGGCAACAAAAAGAGCTACTTTCATTTACTGAAATGTAAATAGACAAATATAACAACTATAGAAATAGTAAAAATTATAACATACATTTACTTTAGTATTTTATTTGCTCATATGAGGTACTTTTCTATATAGGTACCATTTACAATCTTCAGCTTCCCAGTTATTTCTGAACCAAGGCTACGCAGGGGAGTTTGGAAGTTCAGGATTTTGTGCTCTGTATTAATATTAAGGCCCTTTTTGAGCTAATGGAATTGTTCCAATTACTTTTGCCCGTTGTTATCACAGTCATTATACAGCTAATAATACTTCCAGTTTATATCAGAATTTCTGGCTTTCATAATAACAATATTAAGTGTGTTCTGCATAGATTTTGCCCCACCTAACAGATCAGACTATGACCTAATCTGGTACTTTGGATAGGACTGGAGGTTAGAGGATAAAGAAATTCACATGGACTGCACACAGTATTGTCCAGTTTCTGCTCAAGGTATTTCTTTCGTGCCAGTGCAATGCACCTGTTTTGATGATCCACCCTTGGAAATTAATGGAGTCTGTGAACTTCCAGATGGCTGTGGAAAAGAAGGCTGTGTAGTCAGCAGACCTCTATACTAACAGCCTGATGAGATTTTCTATTGATCTCCTATCCCGAGACATCAATTCACAATTCCTATACCATCTCTTGCCATGTGATTTGTTTCCGTCGGTCACTTGGTTTACACATCATCATTGGTGAATAATACTCTAATACCAAAATCATATTTTATTTATATTGTTTATATTAAAAAAAATCCAACACCTGTGCTGCTAGAACTCTCATCAACTGCATGAAAGTAGGAGAAGGGAATTTACTCGTTCTGAAATTACTGATACTTTTGAGAAGAATAGAAGGTAGAAACAACATTTTGATGGATGGAGGTGTGCAAGGGAAAAATTAATTTGCCACAGGAGATCTGCAGAAATGCTAGTAGGGGAAAAAGTTCCATCTGAGCCTCCAACAGCTGCTAGACAGATACTTCTGGGACCTACAAATCAAACTGAAGAGAGAGAAATTAAGAAAAACTGTTTACCTGGGGGGAAGAAGGACAATGTAGATAGGGAAGAGCAACCATAGCCTATTGCCCAGTTTCCTCAATTCATGACATGTCAGTCTGGAAAAAACATTATTAATATTCTTCTCTGTTTTAACGTGGTGGTGGAAAGTCAGTGTGACATTTCCTCTCAATAGTGCCTAAAATCAGGCACCTGAATCTATCCTTGATCATTCATTATTCTTAACCATTTCAGTTCAATGACCCCAACCAAGATTCATCACTACACTCATTGCTACTCAAATCTGTGTGAAGACAAAGACTTAACAACATTAGTTACTAGGCACTCCCATATCTTATGGATTTAATGGGAGACACAGGGGTTGAGTCTTAAGGAAATCAACTGGAGGATTTTGCAATATTTTTTTTTTTTTAAACTGAATTTTAAAAATATTTTTCCCGCTTTATCTGACCGAGCAGGTGCTAAGGGACAATATTCTAATATGGTTACTATCATTCACTTTGTAAAGTCTGCAAAACACTTAGAGAATTACAAAATACGTATGTTAACCACAGTGTCCTCACAAAGTTCCCATTGCTTATCTAAGTTTCCTCCTGCAAATTCAGTGGGGTGTCACCATGCTTACCCTTACTTTCTGTGCTATGCTTTTTTGTTGGTTTTTTTTTTTTTTGCTTTGTTAAGAGAGTGAGAGGTAGAAAGTGAGAGATATCATCACAGAAGTATCTGCATTTGAGTGATGAGTGAAATGATTCCTGCACTATTGTAAGAGGACATGTTGATGGTTCCTGCAGTTGAATGAGCTGACAAGATTTAAAATTTCATTGCTTTCTTTTTTAATGTGTTTGTAGTAGGCCTAAAAATCAGCAGCAAGCACATCACCGGACTAAGGAAATGCCTTTTCTTTGCCCCAGGAAAATATCCATTGCATATACATGTCAAGATGCAGTCTTTAATGGCATGAATGCATAGGATTTTCTCGCTTCTCCAGTGAAAGGATACAGGCTTCATTCACTGCAAAGGTGATATATAGAGAGTGGAACTGAGAATGAAGAAAACACCTGGCATTCTCTAACTTCAAAGTCCTTCACTTAGCAACCTATGAAATGTCCTTTGAGCCTACCTATTGTTTGTACATGAGGTCATAACACTACATCAGGCAAGTTGTATTTAGCTTGAGAATATGCAAAAGCAATATAGCTGGCTTATGACAGAACTTTGCTATTGTCTCTCAGTGGTCTCAGAGAATCCCACTTCGATTATTTCTGCCACAAAAGGTTGTATTTCAAACTTTATATGCTGTCATAGCCGAAACTCCCTAAACATTTAGTCTTAGTAGGTCTCTAATTTTGGCCACTGTCTTAAGGGATCTGAAATATTTGCTGGCCCAACAAAAACTTAAAAGAATGAGCTATCTTGCCACTGCATGTGGTATGCAACTGAAGTACAAATATTTCTCTTGCCATTTGTTATCTTATTTGATGCCTTAGAACCTTCAAGACAAGTTATCTAAATACTTCCAGTGTTACATTCCTATCTCAAGTTTTACGTCTCTAATACCCATCACACTGAACACTCTACAGCTTTCCATCCCTCCCTTCATCCAGAGGAACATTTATCTTTACTTCTCACAAAAAAATATTCTCCCCTCAAAATAACAATATGTCTGGTAACAATACATAATAAAAATAGCCCTTGTAGAAATCTAACATACTACATGTTGATATAGTGCTGATCCAGACATTCATTAAAAAGAGTTTCCGTGTTCATTTCCCACATAAATATTTGAAAATGAAGCCACCTTACAAATTTGTCAAAAGACTCCTGAAGCCATGGTGCACTGCATGTCTACATGTCTTAATCTTCTTGTATTTCCTCTCTGACACTGACTTTAATTCGAATCAAATGAGTGAACCTATTACTCAGTAGCTGTATTGAGTGACTTATGTGAAAATAATTTCAAATCTGCTCCCATGGCCAAATTTAGAACAAACGGCAATGTCAAGTGATGACTCTTCAACAGTGCTCACTACCTTCACTGAGCTCTTTTAAAAACCTGGGCCTGCACACAAGTGTTCGCCTCACATACCCTGCCCACACTGCTGCTGACACCTTTGCTGTCTGCCTCAGCCGAAAGCACTGAAGAGCCCTTCAGCTGAGCATCTCGCAAGGACAGGTTTGATGCTACCACCCCGTGGAAAGGTTTGTACCCCTCTTTCCTTGAATGACTCTGTTGGTGTTTAAGCAGAGAGATGTCAGTCTTTAAGCACCTCTGACAATCTTTAAGAGCAATTTCATTAAAATATTTATCTGTTAAACAAACAAAAAAAAAACCCTGCCAAAATCCCAGCCTAACCCTCTCCCTACTGACTCTTTGTTGGCTCCAGCTCTCAAAGACGACTCTCCATTAGCTTCTTTGGGACTTGGATCAAGTCCTAAATGTATAAATCACGTCAAAAGACTGCACAACATATTTTATTTGTATGAGATATGCATGAGAGGTCACATCAGTAAATTCTCCATTACTATTAAGCAATCACACATGCGTAACTATACATGTATCAGGTCAAGCTTAGCCTATGAACCAATGGACACACCAATTCTGAATTCCCTGCCAATTGCACATGTAGTTTCCATTGGTCTGACTTTGTTTCTTCCCAGTAGGAAGTGAGTAGAAGCTCCTCCTGAAGCGCTAGAAAACTTTTCAACTGCTCTGAGGAATGTAAACCAAAGGAATTCCGGTGAAAGCAAAAGATTTGACAATACTAAATAATCATAAGTGCTGCCTTGCTGTTTCGTGTTTTTTTCCCTGCAGCTCATACACCAGCCTTAGTCCTTTTCATTTACACTTTTGTAGTATCTGCATAGATACTCCAGTTTGTTGTCTTCTAACATAGGCTAAAAATAGAAAGTTAATGTTTCAATATAGAAAAAAGCCCTCAACTAATGATGCATGTAAACTGCTGTTATGTTGATAGAGCAGCTGGGTTTTTTGGTATGTATCCCAGATGTTTCATCAGTATGGCAACACCTTACATTATACTGTCTCTGAAGATCTTGGACCAGTCCCACCTGGTCATATCCTTAGCCTGGAGATCTCAGCCTTAAAGTACCTCTCATTAAACAACAAACCTTAATGATTTTATGACCTAGCATTTTTTCCTTCATATAATTTAAGCAAGGTGCATAGGCAAACTGCTAACATCTGTTATCAATACACCGTATTTAGGGACTTGGATTTATCAGATACATAGCTTCTCTTACAGTACACGCGGAGGTATTTCTAATAGCTTACAGTTAACAGCAGTCATTTAAACTACATACGTACAGAAATATTCACATTTAACTATCATCTGTTCAGCTGTGAATTTGTTTCAGAATAGTCTATAGAAAGAACACTAAAAAAAACAATCTCCTCAATATAAACAAAAATTATTCTATTTCTTTAATTATGTTATTGTCAGTTTGGTTTCCATGTGCCTGGAAATGACATTTTGCACAACTTGGGTAAACGATGGGGACTCTTCTCTATTCTATACCTTTCAGAGCAAACAAATCTGAATTCATATCCCTAAGGGTCCATGACCCCAGTTAAAGTCATGGCATTTATGAGGTGGGGTCATGAACCTAGCGGAAATTCGATTGCAGAAATGGGGTTGGAACCGGAAGTAGGTCATGGGCCCTGGAAGACCAACTGAAAGGGTAATGACGTCATCTATAACAGTTAAGTCGCAGTATTGCTGGACCTTCTCTCTGTGACATTCATTCAACAGTTAAAAAATCTAGCTGGTTTACAACCAATAAACGGGAAAGAAAGGGATTTCTCAAATATAGGAATGATCACTGGCCTCAGTATATTAATACTGAACCTTGTTTTAGAAACACAACCGAAAGCAAGAGAAAATTAATAATCATCTTTAAACCCGTTTGTGTAGTATATCTTTCCTCCAGAAAGTTTATTCACATATCTACTTATTTCTATATAAGCCACAGAAACAATTTTCTGGTAATATTTTAAGTGCTTCAGAAAGTCGAGTGGAATCTTTAGATAAAGACTTTCACTCATGCTAATACACTGTCAAAAGTAATTTTAAATATTTCTTGAAGTTTTTAACTGTTAAAGACACAGTTTGCTGTTTGCTGGAAAATTACAAAAACTATTTAGTTTATTTAGTATAGACATTACAGATACTGATTAAAAAAAACCCCAAAACCTGATGGTTTGGGTAATTTACATGAAAAAACTTATAACTGCAAAATAGCATGGTAAGAATTAACATCTGGAAAGGTATTATGTTCTTTCTTTTTAGACGACACAGTTTTTTTTTTAGAAGCTCGATTTCTGGATGTTGACTATAAGCCAAAAAACAAACCCTGAATTGTTCTGCATGGTTGGTTTCTGGAGATGTCACCTAAGCATCAATCAGTGTCAGAGGAAATCAAGGATTTTCATTTCAGAAAAATGGATTTCAAAATTGTTCTCAAGGCACGCGAATGGTGAAGACAAGGTGACTGTAAGCTACTTTTGTCATTCCCTGATTCCAGGAACTGTCAGAGGCTACAACAGCCTCAATCGAAACAGCACAAACTGGAGGACTCTCAGAGCTGCTGTAAGTCTACTGGCTGATAACCTCTTAAGAAGTTCAGCTAGAAATCAATGGAGCACATATGTGCTCTGGTTACAGCCTGATGTGTGTATGCCAAATACAGGGGTCTTTACAAACTTTAGCGTTAATTGTTGACATACAGTGATCATCGCAGTGTGCCAACATAGGGCTCACTTTCTTTCGAGAATGAATTTGAAACAAATTCTGAAAGTGCATCAAAAATTTCTGTAGGGGCATCTGTGACTGTATACATAGCCACTAAGGAAACTGTATTGCTGTCTAACTACTGCAGGCATCGATTCCTTCACAGTTAAATTCAGTAAAGGTGGAAATCAACACTTTAAAGGTGCCTTTCATGGCATTCAGAAAGTGCAGATCGTGAATTTCTGTACTGTGCAGAAGCAGGGAACTAGTCCTAACATGTCAGCACAGAAAGTCAGTGCTCTTAAGTCAACGTGTTAGGCGTGCCACAAATACTTGGTAAGCGCATACTGGCAAAAGCTGGAATTCAGTGGAGCTGTGTCATTTGCACTGACTGCACCTTCCCTTCAAACCTTCCTGTGGCCAGTGCACCGGGGCAGGCGACACGGATGGTTTGCTAGACGGGGAGGCGGCACTCTCAATAGCAGAACTGAGGTTTGCAGGGAGAGGAAAGGCATCTGGCTAACGTGACACGAGGTGGTGGCAGCGGAGGGGAGGTGAAAGAAGCCCCAGTTCCCCTGGGACAAAAAGAGCGTCAGTCATGCTTCCTTCTGCGAAAGCTTCCGGACTGCACAACAGGATACTTCCACATTAATAAACACAACATGTGCTTATCAGGTATGGCAAAACATATGCCAACTTAATTTTTAATCTTTCTTAGATGTCTATCCCTATATCTACAGCACCAAGATTCATAAATGATAAAGACAGAAAATATCTCATTCATCTGCACATATTTATTAACACTAGGATTTACCTTAGGCTATTGGCTGAAAATCTGTTTGGTAATTTTTATTCAAGACAGATTCATATGACCACTACAGTGTGCTCTGCTCGTTGATGTAGTCTTGGGGTATCTACACAATTAACTCTCCCTCACTGCACATCAGTGGCATGTTCAGTTTTTCCTAAACAACCTACATGGATGTGTATAATTTTACCACAATATATGAAGCAATGTCCAATAAAAGGAACATTGATGAGTACTTTAGTTCTACATTGCATCAAGATTTCATACAGGCTGGACCAAAGAGAAATAGAATTTGATCATTAAAGTAACTATATCCCCCGAGCCTTTCCCAACAGACTATATCCGTAGTTAAAACAGAGAAATCAAAATAAATTAAATCTGAAAGCTGATGCACAAGACAGGGAGTGAAAGAAACAAGATGTTTGCAGTATTAAGTATTTACATATGCTCACTATATCAGCTGCATCACAGTGCAGCTCTTTACAGAGCTGAAAGCAAGGATGGCCAAGTTTTCCAAAGATTTGATCAAAACTTTCCGATGTCATCCCACCTCCCTGAAACTGCATCATCTATGTAGCCTAGATTTCTCAGCTTGAGGTGACGTGATACGTGCTTGACAAATGTAACCATTCCATAGTGACATGAAGTCTAGTAAATAGATCTCAAATCAAAATGCCCTTTTCTTTTCATTGTTCTCCCTTCCCTCAGGGCCAGGAGCATTGACCACTGCTGAAAACAGCTCCGGGACCCAGCATCCTGCAATTCCATTATCTTCCAGCTCCTAAAACCCACCAGTTCCAAAGGTTAGTCTTCTAGGTTTAAAATGAGGTAGATATGGATGAGGCAGCTCCAGTGTCCCGATTCCATGCATATCAACGTGCTATTTTCTAAAACCAGGCAAAACCAAGCTTACTTTACTCTCCTGCGCTTTAAAAGAAGCACAAAAAGCTTTGGCACTTGGACAAATGACAAATCCTGTTGCAGCAGATCTTAAAAGCCAGGTCAACAAATCTGACGTCTTAACTTAAACTGCTGATGAAGATGGGCAAGCTCAAAGTGAGAAATTAGGTGAGTAAAAGCTTTGCAACTCCTTTCTGACACCCTTTTGTGGAAACATAATTTAAAACATTTCAGCAATTCACTTTTCTGTAAAAGACCACAATAAACACATGGAAATTTAAAGACAGCACATGGAAGCCAAAATTATCCAAAGAAAGAGGCTCCTAGAGGCCAAGTTCTGCATATAAAATGTCCTGGTTCAATAAAGCACAAAAGAGTGCAATATAGCAAACGGTTTTCATTCTCACATCTCTCCATCATACTTTCCATTACATTACTTTCTGTATTCTTTGAAAAAGTGATATAAATTAAGAATTTCCCACATTTAAAATATTAAGATAACATCTTTCAGGCATTTAATAAATTTTAAAAAAATAATAAGGTAAAATAAGAAGGGCTATTTACTATGTAACATTGCAAACGTTGATCTTAATATACACTTCAGTGATTCATGAACTCCATGATGCATAATAGAATAAACCTAAAACAGTCCATTCACACAACTCTGTTGTCATCACATATGACCTTTGCTCCACTTTCATTTACAGACTATCACAGAAAACTGTTAGTCCATGTTATAATCCCCTTTTCACCAACTTTGCATTTAATCTGATTTTACAGTGGTGCAAAATACATCCATATCAGACTCAGTGTACAATTTTTAACTATCAGCCATAAAAAGATTTTTCTAGTAATATGCACTAGTATCTAAAAATGGTACCTAAATTATATCCACAGGATCTTCAGTGTCCTCACTGAACATACAGTACACATAAAAAAATGCTGTGACTAGGCCTAGTTTTAAGTTTATATGACATTTACCTAAATGAGTCAAATTCTTTATCATCAGCCTCCATCAGAGGACATAGCACTGTGGAGGACATCATGGATGCACGCAGTCACTTGCACAGGCAGTACAATGACATATGCAAATGACATTTTCCTCTGTGATTTGTACATGCAATATGAATCTCTTTCATATGCAAGTGACATTGTGCAAAAAATGAGCTTGTACATTCACATACAGAACGCTTGTGCCAGCCTCTGTTATGCTGCTCCTCTTCCTCACCACTGAAATAGCCTAACGGGACCAGAAAGCAGACGGACTTATTCAACTGCAGGAGAGCCAGCAATGCTAGAGCTACACCACAGTCCCCAGTGCATTGGTATGTCAAAGAAAATAGAAAGGCTGATCAGACCGCTGTTGCTTTCTGACACCTTCAGCTACCTCTCATCTACACCAGAGCTGGTGTAGAAGCAGCATCTGTGTCAAGGTGCCATAGCCAGATGTTTTGTGGTCACTCTGCTGTGTCTTAGCGACAGCTGAGAGTCTAAGTCCTTTAGGTAGGGTGCTTTTATATGTTAAGGACACCTCTCAAATCTGTAGCTGATGCATCCCTAAATAAACTTTGATGAGCCACCCCTAAGGGAGGAAAGTTAGGTACCGTTACAAACCAGTCTACGTACCGTTCATACCACTGTCCTGTTGCGGTGGAGGAAAGAGTTGCAGCTAACATAGCTAAAGGGAAGTCATGACTACACAACAGCTACTTTCCCAGTTTCATTGTTGTGTAAGAGTATAGCTGCTCCCTGCATTGATTCATTTGCTACCTGGAGGGTCAAGACCCATTCCCCTTGCTTACGTGAGCAACCACTGTAACTTCAGTGGATGTAGGTAAATGACTAGAGTAGAACTTGGTCTTAAAGGAAAATATAAAAACTTAAAGGAAAAATATAAAAACATCTTTAACAGCTCAGCATCAAAGAGGCAGAGTAGCATGCTGAAGGTAAGGGAATCCTTTCTAACAAACAGAAAACGTCCTCTTCTGCCTGTCAGAGATCCACTAGCTGGGCTTAGGGATGCAGCTCTTCCAGAGCCTGTAGCACATCTCTGTCAGGACAACCACACTGACTTAAAATGTCTTGGGATCATCAGCAAACTGTGGATAAAGTGCACATCCAGTCTCAGTCTCTGACACTGTACGAGTATTAACAATATCTCAAAAAAATATCATGTTGACTCATTTGGGGGATAATCAGAGTAATCTTTTTCAAGAATGAGTGTTCAACTTGCAAATTGGTTATGGCAAAAAAATGAATTCAAGAGGTTCAGAAGTATCATAAAGTTAGAAAAAGGGTTTCTGGCCAAAACTTTGCTTTAAAAAACTCAAGAGTCTTGAAGTTTGGATTGTTGTTAGTTAAATACACATACACAACGAATTAGTGGCAGTAGTAGTGATGCTAGTGAGAATAAAATACCGTGTCTTAGACAGCATCAGTCTCTGCACCTTCCTAACACCAAAAGAAAATGCATATATCACAGGGCCACTGAGATAAAGTAACGCTCAGCCCTAGAGGGCACAGATTTCGTCTTTATGTAAATCAGTGCCTGTCACTGCATGCATGATTCACTGCTCAGAGTGTACTCTTCTGTGACGAATGAGTCCCGCTTAATTTGGCAGTGATTATGCGGGTTGCTGGCCCTCTAAACCCCTTTGAACTTGTAATTGCTGCTGGTTTAAATAATGAACATTAAGGGGAGGTGGATTCATAAAACTGTGGATAATTACAATTTTTTTCTTTTTTCCTTTGTTTTTTTTTAATGGATATAAAAGGCTTCTGAGGCCATTGGTAACTGTATCGTACTAGGCTGTTACCGAAATAAAACTGCGGTCCTGTTCAGTCCTCGAGCAAGGAAGGGAATGGAAAGGAGAAGAGGAAAAAAGAGAGGGAGAGGGAGATGCAGAATGGCTTGGATGCCAGTAGAAAAGGAGGAGCAATGGCATTCATGATATTCATAGCTAGTCACATCTGTAGCAAGCTTGCTTTCCACCTTTTTTTCTTTGCAGTTCACATGGACAAAAAGTGCTAACAAAAGAAGGTGATTGTGCAGTTCTATGAGGCTCCAGGTTTAATCTTTACAGAGCATACGGGTGAACTTTTTTTCCTTTTAATTTTCAAAGATTCTCATTTTTAAAAATTGCAAATGCCTTTAACCAAAGGAAGTGTTCCCTCTCCCTCCCCCCAACCCGTGCTGCTTTTAAAAATTATGTTCCTGTAATTATGAATGTGAGGGAATCAGTTGCCAAGGAAGCATGGTGTGTAAAACGCAGCAAATTTGTTCCTCCTCCCCTTTACGAGCACTTTACTAAATCCTCCAATATTCTTTGATCCAGTAAAATTTTGATTTGCGTGTGTAATGTATTGAAACGACGACAACAACAAAAAATTGTTATTGAGGAGGGGACAGAAACCAAAGTCAGCCAAGTCAGGCAGCTACTACCCAGAAACAACAAAGAATGAATGATAAATTTAGCAGCCTCATGTTCAATTTTCAAACAACACAGCAGAGATTTATAGCTTTGCTGCTCCCATGGTAAATGAAGCAGCACACAGAAAGCGTGTCTGTTTTTGATTTTGCTGTGTTTTCCCCCTTTTTTTGTTCTTTGCCTATTTGCAGTTTTTTTTTTAAAACTCTACATTTTCTTTATCCTGGTGTGAGATGAATATCAAAGGCCTAGTGCTGTTGGTAAGCCTCCAGCATACAACGGCAGCTCAATGGGATGTTATTAGAACCTGCGTCACAACATGGCAGACTGTGATTAATAGCAACTGTATCAACGGTAGCAACTTCTCAACAACGCCCTCCAGCAGCTCTAAAGGGGCCATGTGAAGAAGAAGGCAGGGAAAAAAGAAAAAAAAAACAACACACAAAAAAACCCCAAACTCTGTAAGACCTAGCTACCAAAGCTTCAGCTTTGCACATGATTAGGCTATGTCAAAACTCTGTGACTGCTTTCAACCAGAACACAGTGGGGATATTTATTTAAAAGCACGCTACCAAATGCACGGCCGATCAGTATTTTATTTGCCGGAGCCAATCATGTGAAGAACAGGATCAGAGCGATGGAGAATGGGATACCAGAAGACCTGGACAGGTGTTAGAGGTATAAGCACAGTTCCCTCCAAATGAAGAGGAAAAGATTTTCCCAACACTTCATGAAAATTTCTAAGAAAACTTCAGGGCTGTTAAGTTCTGCCTGTTGCTACATGAAAGAAAGCAGGTTTAATTTTAAACCAAGTGTAAACTGATACCCTTGTTTTCTCTTCACTTTTTAATTATAGTTTAGAAACTTTGGTCCACGCATTAAGAAATGTGAAGCTTATTCAAATGTCCCATTCTATATCACAAAATTATTCTAACAAATGCCCCCAAAGTTTCAAATAATCCAAAATTAAGCTGTTCCAACTGTAGCTCATGAATATATGGTTTGGTCCATAGCAGGCCTAAAACCGAAATGTAGATGCATCAACAGCTCTTAAACATTATGGTCTGGATATAAACCTCCAACTCAGAATGTCTTTAAACTTCTGCCTGCCAGAAGCTTGGAGGGCATACTGGGTTGGGTCTTCTGGGATCGTCCTATACTTGCTTCAGTTCTTGGCCCCGTCACCACCCACTGCTGACCCTTATCTGACTCTGTGGACCATTGGTCTAGTCAATAGAGAAGATTTTATTTAGTCAAAACCAAGACAAAAACGTGTTAAAATGCTTTCAAAATACTTAATATTACCTGTTACTTCTCACAAAACTTTTCTGCTGCTAAGTGGTTTTCATTTCTGTTAACAGTGTTTAAAAAATGCTAATCATTCTGCCAGCTTCTGTCTCTCAGATAGAAGAGGAGAAATGTTCACCTACAGATGTAAATGATATCAGTAATCTCAGTCACAAATTAGGATGTTGGCATAGTATTTACACTGAGAAAAGGTATGCAAACTCTTTTAAATGTATGTATTAGCATTGCAGCAGATTTAATCCATATCTCAGTGAGACAAGCAGCAGAAGAGTAAGACCTGGAAGACTTGTTTTAGGGTTGATTAGTAGAAAAATAATCAGCAGGTGAAAAGAAAACAACAACAACAACAACAACAGTGGGGGAAGGGCTCTTTACATTAGTGATGGGCGATAGGACAAGAGGAAATGGGTATAAGCTTAGTCAGGGGAGGTTCAGGTTGGATGTTAGAAAGAATTTCTTCTCTGAAAGGGTTGTCAGCCACTGGAATAGGCTGCCCAGGGAGGTGGTTGAGTCCCCATCCCTGGATGTGTTTAAGAATAGGGTGGATGAACTACTTAGGGATATGGTTTAATGGTGGATTAGGGACGGTTGGACTGGATGATCTCTAAAGTCTTTTCCAACCTAGAAATACTATGGAATTCTATGAAACAACAAAACAACAACAAAAAACAATGGAATAGCTTTGCAAATTAGATTAAAAGGTTAGGAGTGAATTGGAAGGCTGGGAAACACTGGTATATCATCCTGTCCTCTCTCAGGAGTTAGAATGACATAGTCCAGGTGCTCTGCTGTTGGCCAGTTGTCTTTATCTAATGCTCCTCTCATCCTTAATTGTCACTCAGTTAGTTCTACTGAGAGCACAGCGGTTATCCAGTGAATAGAAATCCAGAGGCAAAGGAGTGTACACATGATGCTGAAAATCAACACCTGCTGAGCTATAAATAAAAAATAATAAATCTTCACTACATTAAAAAATACAAGCGACTTTTTATTTCTTCCCCAAAAACATACAACTTGCTCAACAAAGAACTGAAATATGCTGTATTTGTGCCAAAGACTGCAACACTCCCTTCAACCTGTTTATCTTTGAAGACCATAATTAAGGAGGACAAACTGGTTTATAGTCAACACAAGTTGGAAAAGAACTGCACTCACAATTTTTCTCAGCACTAATTCTCCTTATCTAAAAATCTTGCTTGATTAAAATCATGGGGCAATTAGCAGTCGAGTGATGAGATTACTTTCTGTTGCAAAAAAGACAGACAGCCTTTACAAGTTCTACAGATGAATAATTCAGGCTCAGTTCTCAGCTGTGTCCAAGCATGAGGAAACCAAACACTTCTGCTTGTGGCTTTCTGATCTCAGAGCTGGCTGGGAACTAGCTCAGCACCTAATACCATTTAGTGCCGGCTCCCAGGTTTGTTGGAGCACTCTTGTTAAACCTTTCACACACAGGAATCACCCCAATGTTTTGATGGCTGCCCAGCCACTCTCTGTCACGCAGAAATGAGTGGTAGAAGGTGGTAAGGTGACAATCCAGTCTTAACAACACATCCTCCCCTACCTATCACAGTTGCCTCTGCTAAGAAACACATGATGGTGGCCTTGCTACGCTGTCCTCAGTGTTCCTTCCAATGGAACAATATCTACACAGAGAAAGTCTCTGGCTTCTTAGCCCCTTAAGACACAATTCGACAGACTCAGAGAAGTAATCTTCTTTCTGAGCAAAAAGGGCTGATTGAAGATGACCTAGGAAAAATTGGCAAAGTGGAAGAGAGTGTCTATAGAACAACCATCACAATCACCATTGTATGGCAGTACCATAGCTGCTTTTTATAAAGGTGGGGAGAGTGAGTAGAGGGAGAAATAACAAGTTTATTCCTAGTCCTTTTACTGAGATTTACCCAAATACACCAAGATCTGTGGATAGCGTACATGGCATAGCAAGGGGTAGAGCCGTCTCCGAAAGCTCACAGCTAAAGATGAAAAAACAGTGTGGGGCATCCTCTGAGCTCCCTGGGGAGGTAGAGGGCCACAAAGCTATGGCAACATGGCTCAGGAAGGTTGATGTCTTGATAATGGCTTTTCCATCAGTTTCTTATCAGCATTTCCAACTACAGAAGTTTGCACGGCACTTGAGGACTCTAGAAGTGGTGGATAAATGAAGACTGATGAGAGAGAGGGAAAGGAGATGTGGAAACCCTCAGTCTCTAAACTTTCATCCCCTGCACCTTTTGTTTTGCTGAGCAATAAATAAATAATCAGTGTGAATGTTATTAAAACAATTTTTCTATCTCAGGGTCAAATTCTGATAACAAATGCATGGCCTGACTGGTCTGCAGAAATGTGTTTGAAGAGAGCTTGATCCAGTCTGGAATACTGGTGATCTGTAAGTTCGATCTAAACCAAAATTATTATTTCTGCTAGGAACATGGGAAAAGCTGGCATAAAGAAAAAGCTGTGACATGAAGCATTTGTTTGGATCAAGTACAACTCACTCCTGTCTTCTGTATCCTCGAGTGTGATTTTCAGAAATAATCAAAACAAAAGTGACAAAACCCAAAAACCACAATGAGCAAACAGCAGCTTTTAAGTGCTGTGGGAACAGAGACATTTGTTTAAGTAACCACTGTTTAAAAAATGCATACATAGTAACACCAAAATAAACAGCTTGCAATGTTGTTTATTTTAAGATACACAATAGTGATGTAAAGTGCTGCATGCACTGAATTCAGGGTGTGTTAACACTATTTACAGTCCTGAAGAGCCGTAGGAACACTCAGCTCCATGCCAGAAGACTCCATGTTCAGAGAGCAAAGGTCAGGACTTGCTGCTTTTGCAAACTACAGGGATTAAAACACGCGGCCACAGAGAGCTCCCGCTCTCTCTTCTCGTGCAGGTGACTTCTGAACTGCACATCAAAATCCTGCAAAAGACATTTCATGCCAATGGCATATTTAAAACAGATACACAAGCCCGTTCCTGGGAAGGATAATTACAAAGGAGAAAAAGAGATCTTTGCCCTGTCACTTCACTCCTTTAAAAATCTTCCAAGCGGGCCTGACTCACTATGTTGAGACAAATAGAAAAAAATCCCCAAAAAGAGAATACTGCTAATAAAACTAAGCAGTGGTGTTCTGAAAAGTGACTGACTTACAGAACAGATTTTTGTCCCTGTGTGTCTGAACCGCATTTAATTCTCTGCTGATAAAAAACGCCATTGACTTCAAACCATAATAGAAGTTTGCGCTATTTTTCTTCATAAGGCCAGCCTAGCTATAGGTAAGGAAACTGGACTTATTCTGGCCACTCCATCGCCTATTTATTATTGTAATTGCATAGGTTTACTATTGCAATTGCAACATTGCTGTTATTGTATAATCCTTGTGACTGCCAATAAATGAGCTAGAAAGAATCCAACTTGGATCTCAGATCCAAGGCTAAATTTGTAATTCTGGCAATGAGGGTAAAAAAAAAAAAAAAAAGTAAAAAAGAAAGTATTTATCTGCCGTGTAAACTGAGCTCATTTGATCTGGAAGTCATTGAGACAAACATGGAACGCCACAGTTACATTATTATAAAGTGACGTTCAAGAGCAAAATTTCATTTTAAATTCAAAATACAGTCTCTTTCTTCTTGATACAATTGAGGAAAGCTGTGTGTGAAAGTCGGCAGTTTGAGTCAGCAGGCACTCAGTCAATATTTTCTTGGGGTCATTCTGCCTCTCTGAGGGCTCAAGCTTTGTTTTGAATCCTGGAGTCAAATTACCATAAAAGTCTGTAAGTGAAAAACAGGTGAAAAGGCCATGTTTTCACCTGTTTCAGCATTCAAATTTCTGTGTAAATCCATAATTAACCTAATTTTGCTCTAAATTTACATTAGATCCTTGTCCATAAAAAATCAACATGGATTTCGAATGCTCAAATGACTTTCAGTGTTTTGGGTTGGCTTTTCATAGAGCTAATGTTGGAGCAGTTGCCAGAAATATTGGGGAACGCTAAGCTGGGTAAGGGTTGACTTCAGATCCATACTTTCCCCAGATATTTGTGAAACTCCAAATGCTGTGAATGGAAAGCAGCCTATGTACCATGACACAGTCTCTGTCCCTGAATATTTGAAAGGGAGGATGTTTTTAACATAAGGTCCTCAATACAAACTTGCTTCCTTAGTGGATCTGACAGAGCCCAAGCCTGGCCGACCTTCAGCATCCAGTCAAACTCCCAGTCCCTGAAGGAACAGTAATTAAATATTTCTCTTTAGCTTAATTCTTCATTTTGAGTCTCAAGCCCATTTCTAGTTTGACTTAGTTAATTTTGCAATAATTTTTCCACTGACAGATAAATGAGATGTCATTTTAAAAGTCAAAACAAACACAACAAAAACTTAAACCTGAAGGAAGCCAAAATTGGGAAGGTTTCCTTCTGAAAACAGCTGTAATTTCAAGATATTTTTCAGTTTTTAATCATTAATAAGAAAACGTGGAAATATGAGAAATGCTTCAGGCAACATTGCTTTAGTGTAACCCCAGGAATGCAAGATGTTTCTCAGCAGTATTTCTTCAAATGTTTTTTTGGAGTCTAGTTTTGAAAGTGTTAAGCAAAGGCACTTCCACAGATTGTTCTACGGTCTCAACGACTGGGTGTTGGTTTTTTTTTTTTGGTTGTTGAATTCCATTACTCCTGCAAGGCATTTTGTTCCCCCTCAGTAATTTCTCCTCTGGTCTGTTCGTAGCCTGTGCTTACTCACCAATTCAGAATGCATGTTCTGTGTCTATGTCTAGATCTTATATTTTTGGGATGGAAGGGGAGAGCGCTGGAAATAACAATACGGCTCTCATTTCTCTCATCTTCTTTCAGCCTCTGTTGCATTTTTTGGGGAATAAGGGCCCTGATATTCCAGGCTCTCCAAACACCCTTCAGTATCTTTCTTAGACTCTTACCAGACTGGCCTCAGGCTAGTTTCATAATCATCGAGAAAAACAGTCCTGATGTTCAGCATGAGATCATAATGCAGTGATCTCACTCTGAACGTTACCTTTCGCTACAGCAGCTCTGTTGACTTCTTTGCTTAGAACAGTTTGAATTTCCCACCAGCTCTGTTGTGTGGTATTTGGCCTCTTTTAGGCGAGATACCTTTTCGCAGAGTGAGCCTAGAGGGCACTGAGCAGAAAGCTCATGAGCCCCCAGGCCTTGTTTGAAAGAGTTTCCAGTCTCAGCAAGAAGTTTGCCGCAGCGCTTGTGCAGGAGGCAGTAGCGCGTGCTACAGCATCACCGAGTTGGAGAGCCCGGTACCGTACCTTTTCAGCTGGGGCTTTGAGCAGGGCTCAGATCCCAGGAGCTAATCTTGGGATAGTTTAACAGTTCTGGGGTTACGTTTATTCGTACCTGTGCTGGCAAAACACCACAGTCCTGTTTGTTTGGTTTTAGACATTTTGTTTTCCTGCTGTACATATAGTTTGCACTGGTTCATTTTGGGATTTAATCTCCTTCGCAAGCATTATTGCTCTCTAAATGGGCAGCTTTTGGGGAAGGAAAAAGAGAGAAAGACTCAAGAGTCTTTTTTTCTCTGAAGTTTGTTTGCATCCAAGATCTTTGTGGGATATAAGTTCAGGTTTCACAGAGCCAGGACAGCTAAGATTAATTACAGCAGTGAATTGTCTGCAAATGCCTAGGGTAGATATGCACTAAGTAGCGGATTTTTCTGATCTGAGAAGTGTTTGCTTGGCGTTTAATGGCCACCATACAACATATGCATACAAAGTAGGCTGCTTAAAATCGAGATGTAAGTGGGCATACTATGTGGAACAATGTGGGCTTCTTAGGATCGTCCTAAAACTCTGCAGCTCATCCCACCATCCACAGAGAAGTTTATACCAACTCAAGAAGCACCTCTCCTTCCAAAGACATTTGTTTGTTTGTTCATGCAGTAAAGTATCCATGTGGAATTGGAAGAAACAGAACTGAAAAGAGACAGACCAAGTAACGCAACTCTTGGAATAGTCTGTCAAAACAGTAAAGGAGGGTGGAAGGGAGAAGTAAATTAAACCATTTTCCTCTTTTGCTGTTCACAATTAACCTGTTTTCACATATGTTTCCGTTTCATTTCCTACTTTATGTCTGAAAGAGATCCTTAGAACATCCCTTTATAGCTGAAACTAAAGCACCCTTTAAACATCTGGATTTTGCAGTGATCCCTCAAATTTACCAATTTTCCTTGCTATTTGGGAGTGCCGCCATTCCTATGTAGCCCTGTGCACCATTCCTTTGCTGACTCCCCCAAATACACGTCACTTTTCTGACCACCTAACGCTCCTTATTCCTGTTGTTATCACACATATTGTGACCTTTCTCTCCACTCACATTCTATATCCCTGAATAGTCCATTTGTGGACTATCAAAACAGCTGTCTGCTGTCTGCATGTGCTCCTCAGCAGGCAGGGAGCTTCCCAAAATGAATCAGGGATTTTGCAGCAGCTTTTCTGTCCCTTACGCTTCACTTTAGGTCACCCTCCTGCTTCCCATTTCTTCATCCAATCACAAGCAGGACGCACAAGTGGGAAGCACCTGGATGAATCAAAAGAAGCAGTAGAAGGATCAGAATCAGCTGGAAAGCTGCCAAAGTCCTATTTCACATCAGGAAACTCCCTGGGCTGTTGAGGAAGGGAACATCCACTAGTGACTTCTTGGAGTACAAAGATGCTTTTAATACTTTTGCACTCCCTTTATTCTGACTCTTGCCCCTGGGTGAGCAGTTGATGCCCCAGGTTCTTTCTCTTGCTGCTTTCTGGCAAAGATATTTTATAACATTTGCATGCAATAATCAACACTTCAGGTCACCAGCAAGGGAAGGACCTGACAAACAAAAATAACCCAAGCCCGAGCCGCTTGAGCTCAAGTAGCTAGCAGCAATCAAATGCTGTCCTCTTCACTGTAGACCAGAAGGAACATAACACTCTTAATTTTATATTAAATGCTCCCTCACAAGGGGAAAATCATCCTGAACTTTCAAAGTCTACAAAAGTTCAAGTATTTGTACAAGAACATCAAACAAGAATGTGACAGAACATCACAAATAGCTACACACTCAAGAAATTTGTTCTTCTGTTATAAAATAGGGGATCCTTGAAAGACTTTTTAAGTAAAATTTGTGGATAAAGTGGCTGTAGTGCTTAACGCTTATTAGGATGCAAAATTGTGTGTTTGTTCGTCTGACTCCTGTTATGATTTCACTGGTTCATCTTGTCCAGCTTTTTCAAAGAGATCAAAGTTCCACTGAAACTAATGGAAGCAGGATTGAGAGGTACACACTGTTGAGCACTAATCTCTGAATTATCCACAGATATTTGAACACAGAGAAATTAAACCTGCATCTTTCACCTACCTGGGAGGAAAGAGAACTTTTATAAAGATCCATGTACGTTCATAGAATATCAACTAACAATGCAGCTTACATCGTCTTTGGGGTTTTTTTCAATTGACATAACAAGCTTCAAAGTAGTCTAGACTAAGTCATGCTCTTACAAAAACCTGCTCCTTTTATATACTTAGTATACTTTAATAAAGTGAACGAGAGCCTTCTCATTGCTATGCAGTTTAGCCAGATAGTATTTCAGCAGTGTATACACTTTTGCATATCAAGCTGCCACTTTGAAATGTACCTCATACCAAATAGAAGTTTGATCCAGATGATAGCCAAATTTCTGTAGCATTAAACAAATTAATATACGCAGGGTTTTTTTAAACACTAAACTAAAATATTTGCTGCTGTTTACTTGGCTACTCTAATTCATTGTGCTGAGATTGCAAGGTGTTAAACGTTTTATGGACATAAGTAGTCAACTGCTACAAATAAAATACATGTTTCGAACCGCCATCGTAAAAAGGTAAAACCAAGATTTAAAAAAGTCTTTACAGCATTATACAGTGAGTTGACAACCTATCATCCAGTATTAGACAAAACAACTGAAATTAGTTCTGGCAGATTTGGGGCTAGCAGTTAAAAATAAAAATAGCAAATGTAAAAGCATGGAAACTGTATTGCCATTATGCTTAAAGACAATAATAAATCTTTAAAGATGCCAATGATTGCTTTGGATACTACAAACGACTGCTGCCATCAACTCTAAAATATGTAATGCACGGTATTCTAAGTATCCTCAACTCAAGGCAAACTCCACAACACCACAAGTAATACTGTCTGCCATAAACTACTCTCTTCATTCAGCAACAATAAGAATTGACATCTCCGTTTCTTAGCAGTTGTGGAACTGTCAGCAGAAAGACACTTTTTTTTTTACAGTATAACTCTAATTTTACAGAAAACTTCTTTGAAACCAATTACTCTGCTCATGGATCTTGAAAGGAAGGTCTTAAATAAACATGTCCTGAGGCAAAACTGAAAAGCAGCATCACTTTGCACAAACAACAGCAATTGCTTTTTCCCTAGAAATATATTTTATGCTTACGTATACTCGTGTGCACACACACTATAGAGAACGCGAGGAACTATGAGCTTTCAGATGACAACTGGTTTAGATAGTGGAACTTGAAGATACTCAAAAGAATTCTCTCCTCTAGTTGACTGCGATCTTGATTTTCAAAGGCTGCAGTGCACAACATTTGCTAGTGTGACATTCTCAGAGTGTATAAATACTATTTGTATTTCCATATGCTTCAGCTAAATTCCTTCTTACCTTGTGAGCCTTGAAGCCACAACTCTCTAGAAATTAATTCTTGTCAGTACTACTTCCTTGTTTCAATTACTTTACTTTGACTTTGGCATTCTTTCTTCTTTTCTTTTCACTTAATTCCTATACTGACACTGCAAAGCTTTGTAATCTGACAATAACAACCAGAAAACACTGGTGGCTGATCCTATCTTTTACCAGGCCATGTTCAGCTTGCTCTGTTGAGTCTTTTTAATCAAGCCTCAACGAAAACCATGCACATGTTTTTTGTTACACTCCATTCTCATTAATTCCCTGTTTGAAAATGGCAAGTAAAATATTAAATTGGGAAGTAACATCTAGCCACCTTATCTGATGGTTTGGCAGTGGCTGACCTCATATGCCACATGAATGAAATTCGCTTTACTGCAGCCCTGACACATTGTGTTGCCTGTCGAAGAGGAGGAGGAGGAGGCAAAAACAGGCAGGGCAGTGAAAAAAAAAAAAAGGAAGGCAAAAGTAAAGCATAACTAGCTAACATCAGACAGGGTAGCGTGAAAAACTATTAAAGTAGGCCTGGAAAAGAACCATTAGGCAGGCTCAAGAGCCTAAATCATCCTGGTAGGGCTTGAAAGGACTTTGCTGCAGCCCCTCAGCCTGCCAGGGATTTGGGGAGGGAAAGGGACAGAGGGGAAGGGAGAGCCGGAGGGGAAGGGTACTGCTTTTCATTTGCTCATCCCTCGCACGATTCGCAATTTGGGGATTGTTTGGGGGATGGGTATGCATGTGTGTGAATTTCACCCTATATATAACTTGGAATCTTATTAGATAACAACTCTGTGACACTGCAAATCCAATATTTCTCAGAATGCTATTTTTGAAGCTGAAACACACAACATATTTTGATCTTCAAAGAAGCACAATAAAGATCCCCCCTTCAAAATAAAACGAGAAGTCAAAAAAAAACAAACCCGAACACACATGTAATAATTTCCAGGCGGGCTTCCTGTGATTGTATCCGATTATTTAAATTTCGGACTGTCTCTTTAATTTGAGGAGCGGGGAGAGAGGCGACAGATGGCAGACAGAATTGACTTATGTCCTCTATTCTTCTGCAGAAGAAGGGGGAGTGCAGAAAGTTTGATCGAGGCAGAAGCTACAGTACGCAGGCCCGGCTATAACTATCTAATAGGTCTTTTGACGGATCGGTTCAGAATATTTAGGTTTTTCCCTCCCCCAGCCGGGCTTTGTAACAAGCCCACGGTCCTGGAGGTTGCCATGGGTGACGAGAGCGCTGACATCCAGTCCCAACTACAAATAAGCACATGACAAATGGGCCCGGAGCCCTCCAACAGCCCTGAACCTTGGTGACCCCCTAAAATACCCAGCCTCCCCATACCCAGTCCCAAAAAAAAAAAAAAAAAGAAAAAAAGGGAATACCGAGTGTATTTTTTAAAACCGAAAGCTTGCACTTAATTGGAAACACTGCCATGTAACCGAAATGCTTAGGACAGCATGTACAAGTAAAAATAAATCACGCAGCATTGTTATTTAATGCGCTGTGACATCATTTCCTGAAATTAAACAGAGATGACACAGATTCAGACAGTCCCTGCTAAGGTTCAGTTCAAACAATTCACAGATGTTTTCCTCCAGCCAGCAGAAAACAATGCGGGGCTTAAAGGACTCCCTCTCCCTCTCCCTCTCCCTCTCCCTCTCCCTCTCCCTCTCCCTCTCCCTCTCCCTCTCCCTCTCCCTCTCCCTCTCCCAGCCTTTTTCACTGGTACGGGGAGGTATGGCTGTTTTATAATACATGCTCCCGCAAAAATATTCTTTTTTTAATTTAATTACTCAGGCTGTTGTACTAAATAGATGGATCATTGTGTCACAAAAGCATCAATTTTTCAGAAGAAATAACAGATGTCTATGTAACAATGATTAGATTAAGGGCTCCCAGACAAAGCTAGCTTTTGAGGCCCACACACCCCATGACCCCGGGTTCCCTCTTCTCTAGGGGGTGGATGTAGAAATGTCAGATCTAATCTCAGATTCCATTTTTAAAACAAACAAAGCCCCACCCCCACCCCATTTCAGCTCTTTTCTTTTTAAGATTGTGGCGTTCTAAAAGGTACATGATGGTTCGGTCTGCTGCTAAGTCTTTGGGTCCAATTGCGTGGCCGCAGACTAGGAGTGCTCGGGGGACAAAACCTTTCTCCCTGGGATCAGAAGTGACATTTTGAGGAAGAATTCCAGTTTTATTGCCTTGGGGCTGGTGAGGCCGTGGCACAAGACAGGCAGGCAGGGCAGGTGGGGGATGCCAGTGACATTAGGCAGGACCATGCTACCTCCAGAAATAAACACCAACGCTATTGGCACCCGCCAGCTCTGCTGGTGGGCGACCAGAGCACTGTTGGGGTTCAAGAATGCACAGCTCCATCACCTCGAGGACCACAGGACCACCGGTCACAGGAGTTTAACGTTCAGATACTGATTATTCTGCAGCACGAGGGCAAAACCATTTAACCTCTCCTCGCAAAGTTTACCCAGCTGAAAAACGAGCACAGTGTGATTTTGCAGGATGTCCTGACGACTGGGCAGTGTTTGTGCCATCTGAGAGGTCTGTCCAACAGCAGTGGGCAACTGTTGTATTTTCAGTTTTGTTTTTGTTTTGTTTTTTTAAAGTACAGCAAAAACAGCAATGCGAAGAATGCTTCTCCTGGATCAGGACTCCGAGGAAAGAGGTTCTTCTGCTGTTTGAGATGAAAGTAAGCTGTTCAGTGTGAGGTGCAACAGCTAGCTATGTTCCTAACCCGTTAGGTGTTATTCCTAAAATCATGATATGGGAGGACATATTTATGGAGGTGGGATGGTTTCAACTTGAAAGCTTGCTCCAAGATTGGCTTTTGCTGATGACATTCATCTCTAGAATCCAATCTAATGAATAAATAAAATAGCTGCCCTGCATAAAAGGCTTGGTAAGTCATTCATCGAAATATGGTAGAGATACATTATATTCTCAGATACACCCACATAAATACAGAAAAAAAAAATGTTTCAGAAAGACTACTCATTCAGAAAGACTATTATCCAATCTGGCCATCTGAATACGGCAAGTTAAGAGAATTAATTCAGGTAAGTACAAAAACTGTGGCTGGTTCATTTTAACACATTCCATCAGAACTTACTCTAGCCTGTCATTGAAGCAGATGAAACCAAAATCTACAAGAAACTGTGTAAAGAGCAAGATTTTCAGCCAGGAGATTGTGGAAATCAGGCTAAAATGACACTGATCAAACAAATGTTAGGAGACAGAACTTCAGCTAGCAAAAAAAAGCAAAAAAACCCAGCTCGACTCCAGTGACTTCAGGGGAGCCAGCCTAAATGCCATCAGCTGGGAACCTGGCACTGTCATAAAAAAGGTTTATTTTGCAGGCTATCATTGGTGTATCTGGTACTTTTTGTTAAGATATACATTTTCTTACAGACTGTAACAAAAGAAACTACCAAAATAGAATTTTAACAAAGGGCACCACTCCAGGTAAGTGTCAAACAATAAATGCATCTCTGTTCTACCAGGTCTGTGGAAGAAGGAGAAAAAAGGTTGAATGTAGCGAAAGCGTGGTCTTCAATACACTGCACTGCAGAAAGGGATTAACTACCAGAGATACAAGTCCATAGAACGGTATAATTACTTCCTTTATAACTTTGTTCCCTTCTGATTATGTACATACATTTTAAAGGTCCTCCATCCTTCGAAAGGGCACGGGAGGAGGGAGGCTGGCTCTGTATAGTTGCTGGTAAGAAATCCTAATCTCAACATTGGTGTAAGCTAGAGGTGTCTATACATTTGAGCACTTCCTGTTTTCACTTCGTGATCAAATATGTTCTTTGCAGGGCAAATAGGGGAGCACTTGAGGGAGGAAAGCAGAGATGTCTGAGAGGCTAATTGAGTGTACTAAGGACTCTTTGGCATAGAGGAAAAGGAGTCTTCCAAAGCTATGAATAAACTCTCGGCTTGGGTCAGATTTCTTGCTGTTTCTTTTCTTTAACCACCTTTGAACTCAAATAAAAACAGCCTTAATGTCAGGTTTACCTTTCTGATGTTGTAATCTTTATGTACTATTGAAAAGCTTATACTACCAGACTAGGATTTCCTCTACTTTCTTAAACACTGGATATTATCCAGAAAAAGCATACACATTTCCAGCCAATTCATCCTCAGATCTTTCATCTTCCGGTACTGTTGTAATTCCAAATGTAAGACAGAGCTCAGTGAGTGAACAAGAACATGACAGAAGCTCCTACTCCTTGCATTTGATTTCCAACAATAAAAACATGCGTGTGTATCCTATTTCAAATATAATTAAAGTTACCGCAAAATGGAAGCTGTGATAGGGGTTAGAAATTGTTTTGAAAGAGAGAGCCTGTCAGATACATTCATTCTACATCAGAGTTCAAGTGCCTGTCTCTTCAAAAAAAGCCACTTAGGCAATTCAATTTTTCAAATCAGCTACCTTAGGAGTTTGCAAACTGATGGAATAAAGGAAAAAAATAGCATTTTATTTAAAATCATAAGTAAATACAATTAGTCAGAATGGAGTTACTCTCTTTGAATTTAACTGTCTAAAGGAATTTTAAGTTTAATCCACACCATGAGAGATGGACTGCCACTGCCTCTCCTTCCAGGGAAACCAGAGGTTAATGATTTTTGTCATATTGAGACTAACAGCTAACAATTGCTACAGTTGGCCTTTAGTATTTTATTTGTCCTTTTGAGGTATTCAGAATAGGTGACAATGGCTTGCAGTTGAGAACATATGTAGAGAGACCCCTGTGGCTTATGGAAAAGTTGCTCCATGCTGGTTGGGTGTTTGAAAAAAAAATACAACCAGAGCTCTTTTATGTTCCTCTCCTTAATGAATGCATGCATGTCAAAATGTACCAATGGCCCATTCAGGGAGCAAAGTCTAAGCAGCTCCTTCTTTAAGAACACATCCTGAGATGGAAAATACATTTGCTTAACAAATTAAAATAATGAGATAATTCAATTAGTTTCTTTAAAAAAAAAAATAGAGAGAGAGAAAGAAAAAAGGGTACATCAGGGGATTATTGTAATACAAGAGCAGGTCATACAGCACAAAGGAGGAACAAACCAACTCGAAATAAGGTTAGAGTAGTAATGAAGGAATGTACATTGAATCATGGACCTCCATTGTAAAGATATTTACTTGAAACAATAAAATTGTACATCACAGATTCCCCCGTTCTGGCTCAGCCAGCGTCGCACTTCGAATGGACAAGCTAATTTGAGAAAAAGTGCGAGATCTTTAAAAGAAAGGAGTTCTCTTCCTTCTCTGCATGTGTTTATGGCAAGAATCTTTCTGAATTTACATTGCACTGGTCAGGGGTCTCCATTATCAGTTTGCAGGTCTGAGAATTACAGCACAGTAAATCTTTCAACACCTGCAAACTCATTAAAGCTTGGATGGTAAAAGGTTTGGGGCTTTTTTGTGTTCACTTAATTTGATTTTTGCGAGGCCATCCTCACTAGTGATGGCAAATTTCCTCAATTCATGCAGGATGGAGCGGGTCAGGAGAGAGAGGATGGAAACAAGGAAAAGGGATTTCAAAAAGCCAGGAGGACTTTCCTCAAGAGAAGTGAGAGGCAGTTGACTGTTTAATAAGCATGTGTCGAATGCTTTCAAAGAGCATGTGAGAAAGTAAGGCAGGGAGAAAAAAAAAAAAATACCACAAATTTCATAAGAGGAAACAGAGTTTACGTGGAGTCATGTACAAAACGAACTGGTTTATTTGTGTCCCTGCTTTTTGCTGTCTGCCTACTCCTCTAAAGATACCCGACAGCTAAAAGAAAAACCCTCCACTCACACTCACTCGACTTCCAAATTAAAAACATTTTACAGGTTAGTAAATCTCCAGCTGAGGTGATGTAGCAAAGAACAGCTGTGAAGTAATTTTGATAATGATGAGAATAATAAGCACATGGCAAGGTTCAGGGCTTTGCTGTTGCAGCTTCAGTGCTCCTGAATAGATAAAAGTGATTAAATACTCCTGATTATCCCTGACCAATATGTAATGGATTTACAGCCCTTTCAATTAGTCAGTATTTGCTTAGGACTCATTATTTTGTCTTTGGTTAAGTAATCAGCCCAGAGACTCATGTTCTGTCTAATTCCTCTGAGCCAAGTGGGTACAGGGCACCTGACCTTTGAAATGGCCATAGCTGGGAGGCAGGAATAACCACTACTCCAGCAGAGACACTGGCTATTCCAGCTAATCCTGACCCCACAGGCCAGATCAATGCACCTTAGTTTGCTACTAATGTCCTTACATCAAAATGATGGTTTAGAAATGTGGATCTATCGCTCCCCCCTTTAGCTGTGCTGCTAGCAGAGCGGTTCGATAGTCCCTATCATAAATAAATCCGGTACCTTGTCCTGAAATCATTACACTGTAACCAACATCAGCTACCGTGGAAATTTATAAAACTTTGGTAGAAGAAGAGGTAGTTAATAACGGTTAGCGTTTTAAGCCTTATCAAGTGAGAAACAATTTTACAGTGAGAGGAAGAGGAAAATCAATTGATAATTTTACCAGTTTCCATTATTTCCCACATGAAGTAAACTACAAAGAGTGTTACTAGGTTTTCTGTGGCATTTTGATGCCCAAGTGAAGCTATAACAGTTGACAGAACACCAACACATAAAACCGACTGCAAGCAGGATAAAGATGGCCCATGGAAAGCGTTGCTTTTTCACATGTTTAATCTCTCTCCCCCAAATGTGAATATGGCTAGCTTTTAATGAAATGGACTCAAAGAGAAGCTAAAGAGTGCTCGTTGTCTCTGTTACGCAACTGAAGAATTAGGTGACCTGTAAGCCTTCTATATTTCTCACAGAAAGTAACAATGACAAGTCTGCAAGCTGCTGCTTTGACTTCTCTGACACCCACAGCGTAGGTCAGCACGCACAGACTGCGGCTCTCACTTCTGCCACATACATACGAAGTTTGTGTAAACGGAGACCAGCATTAAAGAATCCAGAAGGCAGACCTTTATATATGCTAAAGCAAGAAACCCCTTTTTTCATCCTTGGGAACATTTTGAATAGTTAAAGTGATAAATGGTCACTTTATATGTAGGTGGTGTTCCATGCTAAGGCTTTGTACTTTTTCTCTCTCTATATAGGTGTGTATGAGTGTACACACACACACACACACATGCACACATATATATAGGTTTCTTTCAGATTTGTCATGATTCCAAGAGCCAAGAAAAAAAAAATCTTAGAAGGAAAAAAAAAAGCAACAATAATTGAGCCTTAATAATGGTCAAAAATTATGGGGACAATTGATTTCTAATAACAATGAATAAACCTCATTAGGCACATGAATATACATCTATTTCGGTTTTGGGCACCACTTACTGTGAGATGCTGGAAAAGCCACGCTCTCATGATATTTGTTGCTACTTTGGGGAAAATGCCTCTTTTCTTCTGACGCTTTTTGTCCTTGTCTGGGTCATCGTCATCTCCTGTACCAGGCGAGGCTACGCTGTTGTCTAAACCGTCTCCTACAACAAATAGAAAAACAGGAAGGAGGAGACATTTGATGAACAAAACACAGAAGCCAAAAAGTATCATTAATTACCAAGACACTACCACATTTTTATTTTGATTTGCTAGATCAGGCACACGCAGTTTCTTATTATATATGAGTGCTGATACAAATACGTAAAAATTAGAAACCATGTCTCTCCAAATACTAATTCTGCGTTTCACGCATGCATATATCATTAATTCAATTATAATTGTGTGCCTGACATAGTGCAATAGCTCTTTGTCAATTATGGGACTCAATGTGGGGAAACCTGCCACGAGAAAAACCATTCACTGTAAATGCATCCCTACAACCATTCTGAATACGTACTATAAGTAATCAAGTTAAATGTTCTGTAGTCTATATATTCGAGGCCCTCTGCAGAGGTGGCAGTAACCATGTCACCGTTCAGTGCACATAACACACTGTCAGATGAGCCCCTCCCCGTAACCATCACCTCCCAACACACATACATACGCACGCACAAACACGTACACCTAGTATGACCCTGCATATAGCATCTGTATGACACAAAAACTTCTACATCTCTGCATCAGTGATTATTATCATTAAAAAAAAAAGATGCACATCAAGGTAGAGCTCTCACTTAATCAGAACTTTCCATCAACATCTTTCTCTTCTGTGCTTTTCCCTGGCATTAATTGTGCATTAGCAAAAATCATTTACTTTTAACAGTCATAGTTATTTTTTCTTGCCCTCCAGCAAAAATGCCTTGAAAGCCTGCCTGGAGGGCATCTAAATTATGTATCTGAAAAACTCTTCTGGCAAGGCATTGCAGGACCCCTACTTTCTTAAAATTCATACGAGCACGTCTTCCTGTTTTTGGGAAGGCATCAATCAAGAGCAGCAATATATGCCATATTCCTACATTAATATTTGAACTAATAACTTTAAAAAAAGGAAAGAAACAAGATCCGACTTGTGGCATAATCAAATGCAAAATAAATGAAGAATACTGGGACAGCACTGAGACTTTATAGATTGCTGTGTTTTCCTTACACATCATTAGCCCGGAGCCACACGAAAGAGGAAAACAGAGAAGTGGAGAGTTTATGCTCCCTGCTGGTGTTTAAGAAGCTGAGGTCCTGGAAGGACATCTGGGAATTGTGCTGAGACGGTGGTTTTTGTAATTTAAGAATAGACATTCATTAGCAGTAAATGCCATAAATCCCATGCTAAGTAAAAACCTTGTCCAAGAAAGCCTAAAACAATAAACTCTGTGCTCAATGTAGCCTGAGCTAGACGCTCCATAGCTTCCTGAGGAATGCTATAGATTCATGAGCTAATTCCTATAGCCTTGTCTAGCTCCATAGTGCTACTAAACGAAATACGTTGCTGCTACGTGCAGTCCATTTGCTTCAAAAACTTGCATTTCAGCTCTGTCTTCCCTCTCGTGCCAGATCACCCTTCTTCCACTGCCTCTCCCCTCTGAAAAACCAACCCTTTTGGACCGGAGAGACAGAAAAAGCCACAGCAAAGAGCTGGCAGATTAATTTTATTGACATTTCCATTTTCACTGCAATGTGATACCCTCCATCACATGGAAGAGATGACCCTCACTATTTACAGACTGACAGGCCACTTCATTACAACCACCCTGCCCCAAGGCAGAGCGGCTTCTTTCCATCTGCCCAAACACCAGAGCAAGACCCTGAAGTCGCTGCTCTTTCTCATGCTCCTTTTCTTGGTTTTGGGTTTTTTTTTTTGTGTTTGTTTCTGTTAACAGTAGAGAAAGGAGAGTCGAATCACCGCAAACCAGTCGAAGAGCTTACGGAAGCCCTATAAGCAGTAACCAACTGTTCACTTTTGCAAGATGTTGGTTATTTAGAAAGCACTCCTTTTCTTTGCCCCCTCCCCCTGACATATTCCACCCTACCCCTCTCTCCCTCTTTCCCTCTCCCTCTCCCTCTCTCTCTCTCTCTCTCTCTCTCTCTCTCTCTCTCACACACACACACACACACACACACTTTCCACTATGCCAAGGAACTGCTGCAAGGCAAATTCTCACAAACACTAATGGCTTCTGACTGCTCCTTGGCAACCCCAGCATTTTAACCTGGGTGGATATGCTCTCCAAAATACAGACACTGGAGCTATCTCATCAGCTGTTCATGTGACACAGATGGAGAGTGGCTATTAGGAGCCAGGCAATGGGCCTTGGGGATCTGAGGTGCTGTACTGTAGCCTCGGGCAATTTTGAAAAGCAGTGCCCAGAGATGGGGGGGAAAAAATCCCTACTGAAAGTGCAAGTTTGAAGTCAGTCAGTCTGTTTGTCTATCTGTCGCGCGGATAAAGATATCTTTGTCTCTTTATGTAAAAGCTATGTGTGTATGCATGGGATGCGTGGAGCCGTAAAACTCGTGATCCACACCACCCTTTCGCACAGCAGAAGCACCGGTTCACCCTCCGCATGGACAAATTCCTGTTTCTCTGCATATACGTAGTCTCCTGTTTGTGAGCATCCTCAGCAGGAGTCACCTACGTGCCAGATTTGACCTTTTGGAGAGGTTGGTA
Organism: Tauraco erythrolophus; assembly: GCF_009769465.1. Taxonomy (NCBI): domain Eukaryota; kingdom Metazoa; phylum Chordata; class Aves; order Musophagiformes; family Musophagidae; genus Tauraco; species Tauraco erythrolophus. The sequence goes on along the minus strand of NC_141470.1, from coordinate 38,350,098 downwards.
ATATCCTGGTTTTAAAAAGCTAATAGCACCCCAGGAGATAAAGTTCAGCTAAAGCTTCCAGTGCCTTCCTACCTCACCAGCAGTTGAAAGGGTAAGAGTCAGTGCTTCCCTAGTCTGTTCTGTAACCTTATGAAGAGAAATTCAAATATGGTACCTCTTGGATACAGCAAGATTTGTTGCTCCTTGTGAGCTACAGGCCCAATCCTGCTAAGCTGTATCGTCCTATCTTTAATAGCACTACAACGGCTCACGTTAGCAGATATGGTTTCTAGTGGCAAGAAATCGTAGAAGTAGCCCCTAACTGGCTTTTCCAAGATGGAATGATTTACTTTTCCATATGGTGGGCCTGATCCTAGTTTGCTGTATCCAAATAAACATGAGCTACTTTAAATGAAGAAAAAGAAATTACCAAAAGTGAAATAAAATGAACTGACATGAAAGTCACTCTATGGAAAACTGGATTGAGATCACTGTTAACTGCTGTATGAAGGAATCCAAATTTAGACCATTTGCACCATCATTACAAGTGATTGTGCTTATGTGCACTGTTCATATCCTGATTTGGATGGTAATTTCTAAGAAAAGTAGAGTCAAGTCCTAACTTATATGGAAATGGCAATAATACAAACATAGTTACCCCAATTTTCTAGTGGGGAAATTGTCTAGATTTTGGCACATTGACTCTTTCACACAGCAGCAAAGAAAACGAAAGGTGACTTTCTCCTGTTTTGCACATTGTTCACTCGTTTATTCTTGTGCAAAGACTACAAGTGATCACAAAATCCTGTCGCGGTTCTAGGAAAGTGGAGAATTCTTTAGTGGCACTCTCTTTGTGGAGGCGTCAATGACTACGCAGGATTCAAGCCAGCAGAGAATTAGGGATATTACCCAGCTTGTTTAAGATTATATCAATGCTATATAAAAGCCTCAACAACACCTATAAAAGATGGAGAGCGTTTACAAGAAACTTTGTAGAGTGACCAACGCAGGATTCCTTAGAGACCTTCTCTAGGGGAAGGGTTTGTGGAGGAGGCTGAAGATGCAAGTCTTCTTTACACAGCGGTAAGTCAGGCTTCCACACTAGCTCAAAGTGTGACACTCTTAGCACGTGCTGAGGTGTTCTTCGCACAAGACAAATTATTTTGCATTAAAAGCAAAGGAGACTACCTCTTTTTTAAAAAATACTGAATGAGTAGTTAGAGCAGGGTTTCCACTGCACCGTAATTTCAAACTTAACTTGCTGCAAACTGATTTCCTTGGACAGACTAGCTTGCTGACCCTGATATTCATACAGCTAAGGACTCTTTGGGAAACAGAGTCCAGTCCTACAAATGACAAGTCCAACCTTATTGTATCAATGAATTCCTCCTTGACAGTCCTCCACACTATCAGTATTATCTCAGCTCTAGTCCTTGTTTGTGTTCCTCACAGAGTAAAGACCCAGCTAGAGATGAAGAGAACGCTGCTTAGGAGCTGCTCATCTAGTCTTTTCACCATTCATGAGTGGGATGAATAACAGATTCCCAATCTATGCAAAATGGTAACTGAAAAGGATAAGCCACTCAGGCCAAAGCAGAGGAGTCTGGTAATGGCCAGACTCAAATTCTAGAAATAGTTTCTATTACCATCATAGCAGGCAGAGGAGCACTAAGAAAAGCAATTTCTGGAAAAACACATTTCAGGACCCAGTGTTCAAGCTTTCTTCACCATCAGAGGTCCCTTGTAGCATTATGGTTTGTCATGCTAAAGGACAAGAGAGAAGAGCAGGGGTATCCAAGGTGGAGGGAAGGCAAGACACTTCACCGTTTTTCTAGAAATACTGCAAGCAACATGAAAACCAAGTTCAAAGATTCTGAAAAGGAAAGTTGAAGTGCACTATGCTGATCTTAAGTAAATGACTGTACAATAATCTTTTGGTCCAACTTTTTGATGGAGTAGAATATGTAGATATAAATGCAAAACAAAAAGGAGAATCTGCATGCAGCTTATATTCACAATTTGCAATTATTTGTTTGTACTGATTATGTGTCCATCTGGACACATAAGTACTGTAAACCATTATTAATAAGGATGTTCAACTTAGTAATAGGATCTACATCACCACCAGAGAAAAATCTTTAAAATCTGGTTAATTATCACTACCAAAAAGCCGGAAAGAGAAGTGTTTGAATACATTTTGAAGATAAGACAGTCTGTGCTGTAGGGAGGACTAGTAGAGAGGGAAGGTCAGCTCCAGAATCAAAGACCCTTCAGGAGAACTCCTTATCTCCATTCCACCCTGTTAAAATCATCAGACTTTTAGCCTCACAGCTTCAGCAGATCACAGCTCTTTGAACAAAGTGCCATCTGTGAGGTTTTTTCCTCCTCCTCTTAATGATCACTGTTCATGGAAGTTGACTTAGTCTCCTCACAGCACAGAAGCAATACTCACCAACGAAATCTTACTGCCTAGGGAAAATGAGTTAGAATAGGTGATGGGTGTCAAACCTAGAGAAAACCACAGACAGTTCAAGTGGGCATCCCAGCTGAGTGTTGTGCCATCACTGGCAGTGCTCTGCCAGTACATATGCTGGCTTTGCTAAATCGCTTGACTGCAGGAGGAAAGGAGCCCTCAGATGCTGTTTGGGCCTGACGCAAGCATCCTGGGTTCACCTGCATGCTTAGCCATCACCTGTCCCATCCTGGAGCAGGCTGTCCTCAAGCGAGCTGCTGTAATCAGCCCCCTGTGTTCCACCCCTTTTCATGTCTCTGAGACACTAGACATACATCTCATGGTGCTATGTCATACGAATGTTTCAGTGAGCACCTTGGAGAGAAAGAAAGGTTGGACACTGGTGCACTAGAAGGAGCAGGAAGACTTCAGACATATAGCACTACCATCTCTCTCACTACTGAAGACGTGTTGCCCTTCTAGCAGCAGGGAGGAGATGTAAAGCTGGCCTTCTCTCTGCTGTTCCTTTGGAAGATCTTTTGCTTTCCAGAATATAATCCAGCAGTTCCACAGGGCTGATAATGTAAAGATGGCAGATATGTATTTCACACAATCCAAGAATTAATAACTATTGGAAATTCAAACAGGAAGAAAAGGAGGAGAACTTAAGCCACTGTCAGACCTTACCTACAAAGCTATTCTACTCGGTCTAATCAAATTTTAGCGGAGTTTGTCAGTCAGGAGCTAGTCCCTATTGCGATCTGGCAATACGTGCTAAAGGCTTAAAGAGTTCCATAGTATCTGGTGTCCAAAGTGTATTTACAAAAAAAGACAGAATAAAAACTGTTCCTTTTCTATTTCTGGATAGGCACCTTTCCGTAATCACTAATTTATCTTATTTTCAAAAAGGCATTTACAAATATTTTATTATTTACTCGAAGGTAGGAATGACATTCAAGCCATGAATGCTATAAAATCGGTGATTCAGATATTTCAAAATTGTTTGCAGAACTGTGACATCTCACATTTCCCCTTTTATTATTTTCCCATCCAAAAATGAGAAAAAAAAAAAAAAAGGCTTTTTGTGCCCTTAATTTTCTCTGTTTAAAGCTTGTGTTTATCTGTGAAGCGAAAAGAGAATTCTTAGAGATTATAGTCAAAAGCCAGCAACATATTTTTCTAGCTTTTTAAAGAGAAAACTAATAAACAGCGGTTTAAATTTTAAGATCTTTTCCACAGCCAGTAGGTTTGTGGTTCGTTCATTGTAATTCGACATTTTGTCACATCAGGTGAAAAAAATATTCCACTGCAGACAAGGGGAACAGTAAAGCAACCCGCTAATTACTGATCTCCCTTACGTTCCTGCTGTGCTAAACTGTCCGGACATGTCGAAGTGAAATTTTTCTGCGATTTTCAAGTGACTAGTTCATGGCCCACTGCCGTGGAGTGCAGGAGAAGGGATGAAATGCTTTAGTTTACATGCAACATTTACTAACTGTGTGGGTTTTCCGACATTAAAGAGGGGACAGTGACCCATGCCACCTTTTTCACACTCAAAAGAGCACTGAAAAAACAGTCTTCATAGGCTTACCTCAGGCTTCCCTGGCCCTTAACACCCTCCCCCCAGGGTAGGAGCAGAAAGAGAAAAAAGAAGGGATTTTATGCTCCTTTCTCTTCAACTTTTCAGGCGGTATAAGCAGCATTTAGCAAATTCAGCCTCCAAATGGCTCCAAATGCTCTGAGCTGCAGGGGCTCATCCTTTGTTAGCCTCCCTCTATTTACACAGGATTTACGCAGGCTCTCCACTGAAGAGACCACATGTTTCTGACAGAAAGCACTTCCATTCACACTGCATCAGGCAACAGGATTGTAACCACTGCAGCTTCACGCTGACCCGAGATTAGGGATTTCAGCAACATTGAGATGGTAACAATCTGCTAACTAACGAAAATTATCCATGGAGAACTCTGCTGCTTACTCCGGTTAAAACTACCGTGGCCAGATAGATTAGGTTACTTGAAAGGACAATTAAGAACTAGCTACTGTCAAGAATATGCGTGTCCATCTACAAATAACGTGCACACACAGAAAAATATCAGCAGAAAAAAAAAAAGAAGAAAAAAAAACCAGACTGCAGCTTGGATTAAAACAATTTCACCCACTGGCTGAAGACATAAAGTGCAAAAACAGACAGATGGACACATATGTAAATGTGGCTGCATTTGTTTCTCTGGAGCTGGCAAGACAGTAATAACAGTATAGTTTAATAATTTATTTTCCATGGTATTTTCACATCGGACTGGGCAGCGGCAACATCCGTGCAGAACTTCAGGAGCAGAATAACTCCTTCAATCTAATTGCTGCTGAGGCAAACAAACTGAACCAAGCGTTCTCTCTTGGCTCTGCCTACAAGGACTCAGTCCTGGAACCCAGTATCAGTCTGGGGATTTTTAAAATTTAGTGGAATTTTTTTTTTTTTTACTCAGTTTGGGCGGTCAGGATTTCTGTGCTGAGATTTTTTCCAGATTTAGTATTTGTGTCAGGGTTTTTCAAAATGGATTACACACACACACAAACACAACCAACGTTGCTAGTTGGAGCTTGTGGTTTTTTGCTCAATAATCTTTGATGGGGCAAAAGAAAATTGGATGGAAACACAAGGCCAGAAAGGACCACACAGATCCAGTTTTTGACGAGTTTTATTTTGTCGTTTTAATTTGGTGAATTATTTTGCTTCTGCAGCAAAGGACGAAACAATTTACTTCTGTACTAGTAACTCATACATGCATCTGATAAACCCATAAAAAGTACACTGTATATTCTAAAGTTCTCCATAGTATATCATAATAAAGCTCTTCTGGGCACTCAATGATTCATTTTTAGTGATCTCTCAAATGCCCTTATCCACAGTTAACACTCAGATTTTATTAAGGAAGAAAGCAGGGACAAATGTCCACTTAAGTCCCAGCTCTCAAATTCAACTCTGCTTGCGCTGCAGTACCTAAAGCTAAAGCTTCTTTAATGTTCTGTTCGCCTCCCCTGTGTGGCATTTCTGCTAACACAGAGTTCACAATCTTTCAGCCCCAAACACAGAAGGCTGCTATCTTCAAGTCATCCAAGGAATGTGCCAGATACTATCATCTCCCCTGCAATACAAAGAACCAGAAAGAGGCAGACACCAAAAGGAGACCGTACTGATCAGGTTACTAAAGTCCAGAAAGTCTTTCCCAGAATGCTAAATGTTAATCTTCGAACCAGCAAATGTTATAATTAAGATCTTTGTAGTCGAAGGAAATGCTAGCTGGAGAAGTCAAAGGTACAGCCATTTGAAGTTGTACTTTTTTGCACGTTTATTCTAATCTCACACCCCTCATGCTGGCGTAACTGCCGTCAAGCACTTTGTTCTATTCAAGCGAAATTATCCTTAATGTCAGTGGCAGTTTTGCCTGAGTAAGGAGTGTAAGACCAGATCCTTGTCTTGTTCACATAGAATTGCAAGCACTGCACAATTCCAGAGGAGATATACTCATTAAAACTTGTGGTTTATGCTGATTTACGATGCTCTTCTGTTTAAAAGTGAAACTCACTTTGTACCTCATCAGGAAAGTGTTCAATGCACTTGTTTCTACATGGCTTTAACTTCAATTCGCCCCCTCCTGCTCCCAGCTCAGCACAAGTTGGGAAGTTTACTCCTAGGTTTTGGCACCTAAGCTGAAGGAAGGCATTATTAAATTAGGTTTAAGTATTTTGTCTGCTTTGGTAATTACTTGCAGTGTGAATGTAAATAGCTGTTATTCTGCTTAAATTTTTCATCCTACTAAACGCTGTCACACAAAATGTCCTTGTGCTGCAGTCTAAACAGAGTTCTTTTTAAATCACTTTTTTATATATTTTTAGAGAAATATATTTAGCATTCTCATAGTAACTCTGTTAAGAATACCAGCTGCAGACTTTGGCTACAGCTGAGGCAACAATAACAAGTCATTAAAGAAATCAGGAGACAAAAAAAATTTTTTTTTTCTTTTGCCTAAAGCACATCTTCTTTATGAGACCATTTTCTTGTTTTAGTTCTCTATCCCTGTTGGAGTCAGTGAGATAGCGTTTTTAGTTTCCTCTATCAACTGTACCAAAGTTAGTACACATTAAAAAGCTGTATTTTATTTTAAGTACTTGTTTTTATTTGTTATCCTGTTATTTTTGTCATTAGAATAATATCATATGTAGGCAAAATAGCCAAGTTCAATTAAAATTCTACCTGCAGTTGAAGTAATTAAGTTCAATAGTACCTCATCAATATTTAACCTTTAACATTTTGTAGTTGTTTATATATAGCAGAATGTGGAGAATTTAAAGTAGCTGATGGCTAACATCCCATACTGTTCTTCTTCATTCAGTCATTAATGTAGTTTCTTTAAGAACAAATTTATTTTTTTTTTTAAAAAAAAGGATAATAGCCATCAGAGCATCTCAATTTTCCTTACAGCTGTTACAAACTTATAAACTGCGAGATTATTTTGAAGTCTTGCGGTTTCCCTTAGACAACATGCTGTTGGACACAACTGCTTGTTCAGGAGACATCCCTTAAAATGATGCCCGTTAGTACAGCAAGAGCCTATGTACTGTCTACGTTAGAAACCTCTCTTTTCAGGGTCATTCAGCTATTAAGAAAGCACCAGCTGAAATATTGCATACAAGTACACATTCATAGGATTTTTTTCATCATTTCAAAAAAAAAGTTAGAACTAGAAATGTAATAGACATTTATTCCTAAGATATACTAATTTAAAAGCTTCAGTTATTAAAAAGGACATTTGTTAGACCACAAGTCCAAAATGCGCGTTAGTCTATTTTAAGATGTATTAAAAAAAATGGAGGATGGTCGAATGCTTTTTTTAAAAAAAAGATGTTTTAATAGAAAAGTGTCAAAATGAACCATAAAAACTTTTCCAGGTGATAAAATGTACACAAATGTGTATGTTACATAAAACACGAAGGAGTACTGTCTTGATATGCATTCACAAATACCTGAGCAGCATCAGAAAAGATGCTTGCTGTGAATGCATAGTCCATCCATTAAAAAAAAACCACAAAAAACAAAAAACAAAACAACTCCAAACTTGGCAAATCTTACATACCATAAGAGCTCCAACACCTATGCACAGTAGGGTGGATTAACCCGCTGGGTGCTGCGGACATATATATGCACCTCCTCCTAAAGTGTTCACTTGGCTGGCAGTCTGGAAAATGCCAGAATGTGAAGGGTTACGTGGGAACACTGACAATCTGCTCTTGTAGGTTTAAGTTAAAGCCGTACTTTAAATATAGTATGGTAGGTATTCGGAAACACAACTACTACTGTTTCTAAGTGATACGCTATTTGGTGCTCCCAACAAAGGGCTCGATCCGATGCTTTCTCTCACTGGTGAATCACGTCTCAGCCAACAACCGCGTGCTTTGGACCTGCCTGTATTTGCTTTCAGTATAACATTTTTAGGGAGTCTTTTCCTCCAAGAAGCCTTGTAAAAGTAAAGTGTAAACCATCTATACCTCATCTGCTATATATATATTGGATGCTTAAAAGCAGCCACTGGAAAGACCTGAAACATTTTGTCTTTCAAGCTCAGTGGACAGGTTATAAGAGCAAGTACTTAAGAGCCAAAGCCCCTCGTTAGTCCCTGCTAGTTTCTTAGAGCCTGGCTTCAGCTGTGAGAGAATATCCAAATGCCTCGAGCTGGAAGAAGCAGCAAGCATACCGACATGTGAATTCTGGTCAGAAAATTTCAACTGGTTGACAAAAAAAAAAAAAAAGAAAGATATTTATGATACCAGGAAGGCTTGCAAGCAATTTATTTTCTCCCATCTTACAGTCTTACTGGATTGTTTCCAGATAATACGGTAAAACAAGCAAACAAAAAAAGAAGGGAAGGCTGTGGCCGCCTTCTCTCTCCGCTCTCAAACTATCCCATAGGATGCTTTGGATCTACTTTGAGTGATCAAAGGAACTGACAGAGCAAGGCATAATTTCACAGAAACATGAGGAAAAGCGTTTGACAAAAGTTTCCATTAATTTGATTTAGAAAATAAGGAAGCATAAAAATAGCAAAACCACAGGGCACTGACTTGCTATAACACTATTTGCCTAAAAGTTCACAGCACAAAACTAAAAAGCACAGACCCCTGCTCTGACACCTGATGCTTTGCTTTTCTGTTCATAAGCCTATAATTTCATTTCAAGTCTTTCATTGTAGCAGAAAGCATCACAAAAGACAAATATGCAATGCCTACAAAGTCTTCCTGGACTGGTTTGTGTCCCTGAGCTCTTCCTAGGGAAGGACCTCACAAGTTGGGCTCCAGAGAACTTCTGCCATCCCCTCCCCACTTGAGAGAAGACAGGGTTGACTGTGTATAGGGACCCCAAATGAAAAGACTAGCAAGTTAGGAGATTTCTCTTCATTCAGATGGGTAAAACTGAGTTTCCCCCTGGACAGGCTGTTCACCTAGCCAGTTAGAGAACTGACATGTATGCCATAAGATCAAATCTAAGCCCCACCAATCAAGTAGCAGTGCGGGCTAAACATGCTGATGCAGCAAATTTCCAGATCTTGATCACACTAGGCAGGGGACTCATTCTTCTCAGAGATAAAGTCACTGAATGCACTCTTGAGGAGATAAAAAATTAAGAACTGGCTGACTTTGCACCATTTGAGTGAGGTATTCACCGCTGACCCAGAACAACAGAATTGCCATGTTCTCACACCAGCTAGGAATCACCGTGGACATGGTCATCTCTGACTCCTTACTGCAAGACTGTTCACAGGAAACGTTTCTCAGCTAGTTAGTGGCATCAATCTGGAAACCACAGTGTTTAAATGCATTATGCATTAGAAGAAATATCACACAGTCCCTCCATCTCTCTCCTTCACCTTCTCTTAAAAACTCTGTGAAATGATGCCAATGAGAAGGCTCAGTAGTCAAAAACAAGCAAATAGGATTTCAGCAATTAAGATTTGCCTCAAAGATGTTAAACCTCTGCAATTCTATAGTTAAGGTATTTGAACCTGCGTTTTACTATGTCGGCTTTTAAACAGAGATTTATGCAGCAGCTAAGAACTCAGATGCTAATAGCATTGGAGCATTATTTAACACAAGATATTCTATTCCCTTTCCTGTTATTGGCTCACAAAGTGACCTTCAGCAAACTTTAGGGATAAGAATTTTCAAATGAGTGAGGAATACAGCTTTCAAAGAAAACTGCTTTAAAAGTAAAAAAAAAAAAAATAAATATAAGTAATACATATTAATACATAGTGTTACTTTTGATAGTAATTGATGGTGGCTCTTAGATAAGTGAATATTACATATTAGTACTTTTAAAGACAAACACGTCAATGCACTCCTGAGCTCATTTGAGCATTACATTATTTCAAGTCTGAGTATGGTTATTGTTTTTACTAATTCTTCTTCATCTCTAAATGCGTGTCTTAAAGAGAACACTCTTTCTTTACATCCTAAAATACTCCTTTAGAAGGCAGGATCTTGGACATAAGTACTTGTGATCAAAATAGATACACAAGGACATCTCATTTCTTTCCTCCTTCAGCTAAACAGCACTGTTTCCATTTACTTTACTAGGAGCAAAAGCAAGTCTTAGTGCTGCAACTTCAGCAGAGACACCACACAGGCTTTTTTTTGTGTCTGTGGCTGACCGAATTCGTGTAGTACGAACAGTATCGTCATCCAGTCTTTATCCATCTCTGGTTCCTGTGGCATACGTGGGAATTTGTTCTGAGAGACCAAGTGAAAAACTAAGATTTGGCAATTCCCATTTCTACCTCTGATGAACTCAATGACAAAACACTCTCTGGACCTCACTCTTCACCTGCCGCACACGCTGCGTGCCTGTCGGCGTGGATGACACACAGAGTGAGCCAGCTTTCCCAGGGAGGAGAAGTGCTCAGAGGGACTGGGACCTGCCCGTGCTGCAGGGGCTCTTCGCAACGAAGACACTTACACCAGCACCAGCCCTGCACGCTTGGATGGATTTAACTTCTCCCTGACTCTCAGAGTGCAGGAAAGAATTATCACCTGGAGCACAGGTCTGGGGCCGTTTTTCTGAAATAAGAGACACCAGCGTTCGTAACCGGTTTACGAAGCGCTAACGAGGCCCTCTTTTTCAACCCCCTTTATTTCTTACAAAATAGATTCATCTGGACAATGGCAAGGAGAGAAGCTAAATCGAGGAGATGAGCAGGCCATCCTTTTCTCCTCTGCCCGTGCTGCTTTCTGGTACCTGTGGTGGCTTTTCTCGTATGCGATAAAGGTTCAGTAAATAACGCAAGCCTTGGCCCTGGCCGTTGACAGTTCACAAATTGCACATCCTTAGTAGCACCACCCCATCTATTACTGTGGAATTAGTTGACAATGCTACTAGTTGTACCAAAAAAAATAAACTAATTGGTCCCTAAGGATAGTTAGGTGCTTTGGAAGTCTTTTTAACAAAAAGAAAAAAAAAAAACCTATCTATCTCCCATAGTAATTTGCCAGCCTTCCTATACTCTATCTAGCACATTGGGACTTCTAAATTACATACTATAATTGACATCAAATATCTGTCCCATCAGTGAATATCTTTATTAGCATCAAAATCACTCACAACTAGTGTTCCTCAATGTTATTAAACAGAACTTGTTCTAGGTGTTGCCTTACTAATTAGTCAGGATGAGCCCGAGGAAGAAAATCTGGGTCATGTTAAATTAATTGGAATGAGCATGAAAATTAGCAGAGCAAACTGCATCAATTTTCTATAGAGAGCCTTTCTTCATGTTGAGAATAAAAATGGATATTATGAGGCATTAACCAAACTGCCTTCTGTGACTGCCAAGAGGTGTGTTACAGTAGCCCAAAAATATCATGCTCACAGATTTTCAGAAGTTAATGAGACATTTCCAGGAATGGTAAATACATGGTATTAAAATGGGTGTGCCTCTTATGGGAAAATGCCAAGTCATTTCATGTTTATTCAGGCATAACAAGCTCCTCAAAATGAGCATAATTTAAGAGGTGAATAGTGCAAAGAGGGCTAACATTCAACTAATTTTCCTTAAGAAAGAAAAGATTAAATTGAACAAAAAATGAATTAAGAGGTTTACAAATCAACAAGTCAACCATCAGATTGCAGCCTCTGCTCAGTATATTCTCATCAGCCCCTGCCACGAAGTTTTCAAAAAATGTCCCGAAGGCAGGGAACAAAGCGAGCAGAACTGATTACAGCCACACTCACCGCCTTGCTGTCTAAACTCTGTTTGGCTTCCTAATGAGCTCACTAAAAACCTAATTCATCTCCCATAACCCTTCTCAGCCCTCCTTGAAATTCACCATTATGGAAATTACAGATGAAACATTTACAGGCTGTGTTCAAATTACTGCTTCTTCAACAGGCAGGTCCCTGACCCTCACAATGAACACAATAGAGGTATGTCCGGCATGAAACCACTCGAGCCGCAGCCTATAGAATAAAGAGGCTCAGGAAGGTTAAGACTTTTTCTCATGGTGACAATGATTTCCGCATTAATGCTTTCAGTTCCATGAATATGGGAATTTTGTGGGTTTGACAGTATATCAAATACAAATTGTAATTCAGAAGGGGAGAAATGAGTTGTACTGATGACAAATAGCTGAAATAGGCTAATGTGAATTCCCAGCCTGTTCATGAGGAAACTCCCTCAGTTCCTCATTACATGAAGTCAAAATGATCCTCACGGCACCTAGCCTGTAACTGGAAGATTACTGAATTGATGGATCCTTAGTTTAAAATGCAGCTGTTTTATTCTGCTTTAGTAATTAATTCTTTTCCAATACCATATTGATTAAGCGTAGACCCTGATAAAGTTCAAACTGAGAAGAATCTCTAGTGGCTTCCTTAGTTGCTCCAGAGACTCAATGAAAACTTCCTACAATTCCACCTGCCTCCTCAGAGTGCTGATCCAATGAACAGAACAGTTTTTTTCTCATAAATTAGTTAGGCCATGTGGAGCTGTATTAGCTGATCGTTGCTTTTGTCTCTCTACTTGCTGACTTGCTTTTCACTTTTGCTGTCCTTTGTGCTGTCACACACAAAGTCGGAGTGCAGCTGCCATGCTGAACCCGAGCTGAGGTAAAGAACAATTCGTACAAACTAGTTTTCCACACACCCCCCCTACTTTATACAGCTGCAACTCCCCGAGCAGCGCTGCACTCAATAAGGCCTCCTGGGATCCAACTAGCAGAGAAATCCGTGCTGAAGCACGCAGTCGTTCTGTGGGACTAAAGGGTGTTGGGGGGGCTGTGGGGGGGACTAACCTGTTTTCTTCAAGAATGCTCCACCTTTTGGAATAGAATATTTGCTGCCTTGTTCTTAGCAGCCAAAGATCCTTATGTTATCTGGTTTTCACTTAACAGAATAATGAAAAAAAAAGAACCACAAAAAGACCCTACACAAGCCCAAACCACACGCGTAAAACACTACAGCCACTTGAGACAAGAAATCACCGCTTCACCTATAACGAGTGGGATGTGGGTCCTTGTTGACTAAGAGTCAGCCGATGGCTGTCCAGGAACGACCACTGCAAACACAGCAGCATATTATAAGAAGCAGCAATCACCACCACGATGCTGCTTTTCAGAGTCACCTTTACTGGGAAATCCAGGCTTGTGAATTAAAAAGAGCACGATAACAGAAAGTTTCTCAGATTACATCCAGTACAATGGATTTTCTTTTCTACGAGAATCAGAAACGCACCAGTCTGAAAACATTCCCAGCACTTTATTATTATTATTTCTTCCCCGATCTACCCCAGCCCTTCCCCTCCTCCTTACCTCTCCCACCACCTGAAAAAGAAACAGCTAATGCCTTCCGTATCTGCACACCACAGTTTATAACTTGAACCTGTGTGTCTGAAGGGTAACGTGCTCTATATACTGGTTTCCAGACCACTGGCAACAAGTGATCTACAGAGTAAATGATCCGAGGGAGCGGCCGGCACATCAGATATTAGCCATCCTTGTTCAGGTGACTTATTAGTTAACAAGGCTACTTAAAGGCTAAGGATCGCCGTCTAATATCACACTGTCTGAGGCCCCTGACCTAACCTCTGCCTTCCCACCAAAGCGAAAGCGAGTTGCCTTTTCATATTTCTCTGGGAGAATCTGCTCAGTTTTGGCTCATCCCACTGGTATCTGAGGAGCTACATACCCCATACCCGGCGGGTGCAAGAACGGCAGTGGGCAGCCCCTGCGCCTGGTGGGCCAGGACCGACAGCGGCATTCCCCACCTTCAGAGCATTCTTCCTTAGGGCGAAAGGTCACCCTTCGCAGATGTCTCCAGTAGACACTCGGTTGTCAAAAGGTTGCATTATGTTGCACTTCTAATAATTTCCTTGTTAAGGACAACTTGTTTTTTTCCCCTCCAAGTTTTGTTCAGTCATCAAAAAAAAATATATAAGGAATACCAAGAAGAGTCCAAGCCCCCTTCACCAATTCACAGCTCAAATATCCTATTTTCCTTTTCTGTCAGGCTATTCAGCACAAGAAGGTGCTTCTGGTTTATTCCCGGAAAAGAGAAATAAAACCACCATATCACAAAATGTCTAACAGTAAAGCGTATAGTTTGGAGGCAAAAAAGCGCACATTTGGTGTAATGGAAGATAGTAAGCTTTTTGTTAGAAACCTTACACAGCTCAAAAAATTCAATGAAGAAAATTCCATTCAGCTCAATATAGCTTATTCTAATTTCTTCCATTTAAAAGTCACACGCACACCCCCTGTGTGGACAAGTGCGGAAAGGAAAATTATATGCGTTCATGTATTTGTTATGGATTCACATTTACCTGGTGCAGAAAGTTTCTTTCTTGAGGAACACTTCAGAAATAATAGGTTCTAGTTGCTACAGAGCTCGTATTTTTAATTTCCAGTGCCTCCAGATGAACAGCATAACAAAGATTTCTTCTTTGCTGAGGACAGTAACTCTACACCAGCTTGAAGTCATCACACACAATACAAAACAAGTAATTTTGTTCTAGAATGGATTCAAATAAGCTTGTCAGGATTCTTATCTATTTATAAATTATATATTTAACAGTAAAGTTATATTTAACAGACATGGCTGGAATGTTACACATGGGGAAACATGATTAGAGATATGCCAAATTACTCCACCTAATCCCAAGCAATAGAATCTTAAAGGCACTGGGAATTTCTAGAAGAATTAAGCATTATATGTTGTAAAAAGCTCAATTAAATACCCTTAGAAACCAAGCAGAGATTCTTTCAGATCTGCCTGCAATATGTAGTCCTCCCAAACGCAGGATGTTTACCTCTCCGAGCATCCCTTTTCTGCTCATTCCTTTAGCAACTGAACCTATGGAAAGCACACTTTAAAAAGAAAAAAATCTTCTTCAGTGCTTTCATGTCTCATATTTCATGCACTTGGCCATCTTGAATTAATAGGAGTCAAAGAAGATACACATTCTTAAAAACGGCTGCAGCTTCATTGGTCTAATCTATGAACTTTAAAGACCTTCATTTTATGAGCTTTCCTCCGGGTAGGTGTTTCAGTGTTCTAAAAACAGGGTTATGGACTGTTAAGTTAAGCACATGTTCTGCATCAACATTTTAGTTTCAGCAGGTTATTTGGTGCCAAGTTTGCCAGTTAGTATCATCAATCCCGAAATATGTGCTTATTTGTTTTAACAGGTGTTTTGAGAGCAGCACAGGACAGGAGGAAAGCACTGTTAATATATTCATTTAGCATCTATACTGAATTCTGAAAATCTCCTTACCCTTCCTCCCACAACATGACAAAATTTCAGCTCAGGTGTTTAAGACACAAAGAGACGGAGTTGAAAAGGAGTGCAAGGAGTATTCCTGTTATTTCACCGTTCTGTCCACTCCTTTCTATTGTACGTTATTTCTCATCTAGTAATCACAAACCTGTGTATACATATGGTATGTCCTATCTACTTACAGAAAACTGCCTTTTATTGTGCAACTGATGTTAACCGTAGAAGAACAAAAGTAAGGCTGAAGTAAAAATTTCAATACCCTTTAGACAATGAAACATAATCAGGGACTTTCACTCAGCCTGTTCTTCTGAAGACCATTTGATAGCGTTTGCATCAGAGAATGTACAGGGGGAAGAAACAAAAACAATCTAAAACCAAAATAGGCTTACCCACATGAGTCGTTCCACAGAACCAACGTAATAGTTGCTCTTAAAAATGAATACCAGCAAAACATAACAATAAGATTTACACGCACACACACACACACACACACTCTGCTGTCACATTTGTGGGTCAGTTGAGATGGTGCATCACAATTTTCACAAAATCCACACGCACAGATACACACTTCTTGCAGGTGTTATCTCAGACTTGGTCTGCTGAGAAGCGAAGTGAATCCCCGCAGTGACGTTTGAAGGTTTAAAAGCTCAGTTTTTTGTTTCTAAATGCCTATGAAAACATTGCCTATGCTCAGAGGCCTTTTAAAACAAAACCAAAGCTTTTAAAGCTTCAAAAGCGGTCATGGGAATTTGCTCATCAGGAGGGAATCCTAAATGAAGGCCAAGATTCAGTGGATTCCCCTGGACGTGACAAAAGCCATAGTCTATCTGCAGATCTACTGTTTCTTATAACATATGTGGGCTAATTCAAGCAAAACCTGACAAGCCTTTGTCCATGTCTTACATTTTACAAAATCCACTTTTAAAGGTTTAATCCTCTCCAGTTATGTCCTGCTATTCTCTGCCATACTATAAAAAAAAAAAGCCCACCCAAAAAAAAACACCACCAAAAAACCTCTACCTTCATGGGTACTTAATGTAACTAAGAGAAAGACCACCCCCCAAAGTCATCAACTTAAAAGAAAGAAAAGGGGGGTAGGGGGTGGGGAGCTAAGCTTAGAACATCTATTGTTATAACCTCAACTACGTACAAGACAGGAAGGAAACGAACTGACAGTTGCTTTTTAATATATGAGAGATGATTTACAGAAGGAAATATTCTAATGCTACGTTAAAGGCCTAAACTACTTTGCAAAACTTTTTTTTTTAAAAAAACTCAATGTTTTCTACCTATAGCAGTCTGAAAATAAGAAGTTCCTATCAAGTTGTTTAAAGGACTGTTAGAAAAAGGTAGCAAGAAAGTAACATTTGTGTAGATCAACGCTGCTGAATCAGTTATTTAAAGCATAAAAAGCCTGGTGTAAATGAAGTCTTTCTGAAAGTGTGAGATACAGCTTTTACTCAGTTTTAAGGTGAAGGACAGAAGTATAAAATCTACAGTTTCACCTGAATTTAACAGCAACATTCCTGCCCACCATGCAACTGACATTCTACCTTTTCTTTTGGGTGCAATAATCTCATTTCATTCATACGAGTTACGCCCAGCTCCCATGAAATAAGACAGACAGCTCAAGAACACCTAATCAGTATGGAGAAGGCATACGAGCAGAGGGCATTACATGTGTTTTTTCGTGTTCAGAAGCAATATCTTTCTCTAATGATCTAAAATAAAATGAATCATCGTATAACAAACAGCTTTGGTGGAAGACTGGAACAGAAGACCAATATATGGATCCTCCAGTGGACATCTGGCTGTGCATGGGTGTATCCTGCCCATTACAGCTGCAGTTCAAAGTAAGACCCTTACATCCGAGAGTAGTCGAGTGGCAAGCAAAACAGGTCTAAGTGAATTGTTCTAGGGTTTGCCTCAGCTGAAGGGTGCTCTTTGCATAGTTTACAAATTACGCGCTAGACAAGTTCTCAGTCTCTTAAGAACAACTGAACCTTACAAGGAAATTCTCTAAGGAAGCATGTAAAATGTTTATATGTGAATAAACAAGGGGAAAAAAAGTATATACACACACACACACATCCCTACTAAGAACATAAGCAGCTCCTCTGAGCTGATGTAAGGCAGTCGTAGAAAATAATACGAGAAAGAAACTCAAATTTATATTCTCTGATTATATGAAGACAAATAGAGATAAGGTTTTTTTTTTCTGCACTGACACACCAAGATTGAATCAATTCTGCTTTCAAATATACAGCCTGTGCTCCAATCAACTCCCACTGAAGTCAGAATTTGACCTATTGTGTACTTTACATTCACATCAATGAAGTCGGTAAGAATGCAGAAAATTGCTTTAGAAAGACGTAAAATTCTTTTCTAGCTATAAAACAAAAGGACAGCTCATTTCTTTTAAACAAACCAGATTGATAGCCATTTGGAAGAGCTTAAAGGAGGGTTAATTGGCATACAGTAAACTCAAATTCTGACAGTGTGGACTTCTAGCTAAAATGACATTCTCTTTGGTGGTCCTAGGACTGTAGGATTAGTTTACAAGAAAGCAGAGAGGGGTTTGAAATCAAACCCTAAATGTCACTGATGAATTACCAGATTAGGAAGGCCTGACTATATGAAACATATTTCTGCTCAAATTCAGATTCAGGAAAGAAAACAAAACAACAAAAAAAAAGGGTAAATCTGTAGTTGAGCCGGAGTTATAGATCAATAGAATGAATGAATGAAAGATCTTAAAAAAAAAAATAAAAATCAATAAAGCCTTTCTTTCATAAAACCTTGTTCATAGACAGAACTTTACACCAAACTGTGCTCAAAGGTGGGAATATGAACTGCTGATAAGTTGTAACTCAGGGAAATAATTAGGATAACCACTGCACAACTAAGTGAAAGTGTTTCATCTATTAATGCAGCTATGCACTGCAGAAGATTTTCTAGAAATGGATAAGGTAGGATGAATTTCATTATTCTGAGATAGAAAAAAAAAAAAAAAAACAACCAAAAACAGAAAGAAGAAAACAGGCCTGTACATGGTGGTTAGCTATCAGCTATGTCTGACTCAAGTCACTAAAGTATGTTTGTGAAGTTCAGATATGGTCCCTTCAACACACTGAAAAAAAACAGTGAGATCTATAAGTAACTGAAATCTAAGAAACATTCAACACTAATAACACAGTCTTTGTTGTGTCTTTTTTAACTGGAAAACTGCATTGTTACTTCTCCCTTGGACAGAAGTGTGAGTACTGCAGTCATCTTTCTCTTTTTAAGACCTTGCATGTGAAAGGGCAGAAAACCCAAAACGGTAAGTCAGCTGAGATGGTAGCACAGATCAGCCTATCCCTGTTTCCCTAAAATGAAAGGCATCTATTTGCAGTAAGCATTTCGGTAACGTCTAAATCAAAATTTAATTTTATAATACATTAAACTTATGGAATCTACCTTTTAAGACAAAATGAATAAAACACTGTTGAAGAAAACTAAGACTATTAAAACAAAGCACTAAGTCTAATGCTTCTCATCTAGAAAGGTATGTCTAAATTTACCACACAAAAAAAAAAAAAAAAATGTTAGGAATCAGGACTTTTTTCTTACTCAGATAAACTTTCACATGGGGACAAATGTTATGCACGAAGTATTTTAAGTATCTGAACACACGAAATAAATCTTAAGTGCATGGACTCAGAAGCACATGAAATCTAATCAAAAGTCTAATAAGTTAAAAAACCCCAAAAACTTACCAGCTTTCTTTTTAAGGAAAATATTTGTAGTTTAGGACTAGAATGAAAGTGTCAATTGAAAACAAATCCTACAAAGGCTGAGGTAGTCAGTATTAACCCTACCTCTTTATTTCAATAACGGTACTTGTAATACACAGAGTTAAGCATCGTGTAAGTCTTTGTCAGACTTTGGCCTGCTTTGGTTGTCATAGGCACTTCTGAAAATGGAAAGGCTATGCTGATGTACGCACAGGATCTTTTCATCATTTTCCATTTCTTGCCTAAAAATATTTGCCATCTCCATAATGCTAATTATTACATTAAAATCTTTAACAACTGGCAAATAATAATTTGGACTTCAGTTCAACATTGAGTAATAAAAATAAAACACAGTAACGAAGAAACAATAAAAAGGTGATAGCATTTTGACTGTAATGACATGGGGCTGTAATAATTTTCTCAAGCTGTGAACTGACAGTAAAAGTTGCACTCATTGGGTTGTACACATTCTATGGCCTGAGTATTTTTCCTTCAAAACAGTTTTCTTTACAATCTGATAGCACAGAAATATGATTTTTTTTTTTCCTGATACAAAAGCTGTCACCCTCTCTTTTTACTTTTAACAAGAGAATTCTTGATACAAAACATTACAAAGACCAAAATAATGCTTGGGCATGAGGTGGAGGCACAGCATAAATGGCTGTTTTAAACAACTGAATTATGTACCCAGCTGAATAGGAGTCCATGAACACCAAATAATGTAATCAAGTCAAAATTATTGTGGTCTCAGTGAAACACTTGGGAAGACCATTTGAGCACCAGGACCTCAGTGTGTTAGGTACTGTACAAATAAAGCAGAAGCACAATCCCTCTCCCTTTTTTTTTACTGGCAGAAGCCCAATGTAGCTCCATTGATTTCAGATGCATTAGCAAGGAAGGGCCTGATCCAAAGCTCACTGAAGTCAACCAAAATCTTTCTGTTGATTTAACAGGCTTTGGATTAGTCCCTAAATAAGAACAGATTTTGGCTCAGCTAAAGGATTTCACTTAAGCCCTCTGCTTGTTCAAGCATCTAGTAGGAGCTAAGAGAACACTGCGGTCCTACTGAGTAGGAGGCTGTGTTCATCCTGAACTATCCCCTCTAACAGATGTACGGGGTCAGGAGTCCCACGAAATAGAGAACCGTCAGTAAGTGGTAAATCTGAGGTGGGAGGAATTAGGAAGGAAGCTTCAAGCTGAAAAATTCTGATTTGTGCTATTTAAGCAATGTTCCGTCCTCTTTAGGAAGGAGTGTAAAATTAGACAGGGAGTTCATGCGAATTTCCGAATTTTACGCTCGTAAATAATTTAAAACCTTAGCACTAAGACCTGCAATAAAACTCCATGCATGTATTTGTCATATTCGCTTCTGCTGAACTCTCTGCAACCAGGGGCTGTCTTAAATCTAGGTATGACCAACTTACAGCTGCACGTGGAGAGGCCCAAGGAAAGTTTAAACAAATGTAATTCTTTAAACAAGTGTAACCACAATAAGCTGGTGGGCATAATGCAAGATTATAAGGAAAAGAGTGCTCTTTACTTATTTAAGAATTAAACGCCAAGGTTGTCAAAAAATTTCATGGTACAAATCACATCTTAATAGAGAATTTGCTGAATTCCCCTCTCTCACGTTCATGGCTGTGCCACCAATCCTTGTCAGTTAGAGCAAATGCTCTGTTTACACAAGAAAGTAGAAGACCCCAATCCTGGCCTGTGCATGAGGAATGTACAGTGCCAAGGGTGTACAAAGGTAACCATCCATAAAATAATTTGAGCTCTTTCCACAAGTTATGCAGCCGGCAGCCTGGGATAGCGCTCAGTGCAAGTTTGAGTATCTGGAGGTAGCAATGGAGTTCAGAGTCAGAGCGGCCAGGAAGCCAGCGAAGCAAGGAAACCACTTTGTCTTGCACGTTCCTGTGCTCACAACCCTGGCCGTAGGTAGCAACAGGGGCACCAGAGCCATCGTGCCAACTCTGTCACCGGATCATTTCCCCATGTTTGCTCCCTACTCTGGGGTGAAGATGGCTCACAAGTAACCCAAACACAGCCAAGCTTTGGGGCTGCCACTTGTAAGCCATCCATATGTCCGAGTACAAAATGAAGAACCATTTACCTCCTCCGACCCCACACATACCTGCACACGAGGTGAGTTACTATATTGAGTACAATCAAACAGCAGCAGTCAAAATCCTTAAAGGTAATTTTGAGTTTACTGTGTAAGCTTATTCTCTCCAACAGATTTGAAAAAAAAAGTGTTAGTATTTCAAGAAATGAACCGAACTGAAAGCACAAATTTATTTTTCTCTGAAGCTTACTTTTACATTTAAAAACCACCAGAGGAAAAAAGTGATTCAAAACTTTTCTGTGCAAATAAAGCTGGTGTTTATTATTATTTGTCCTCTAAAATGTAAGGCATGATGAAATTTTGTTCAGAAATACTAGGAAGTATCAGACCTTTATGGCTATCTTTTTGTAGATCTTATGTGTCTTAATGGCAGTAGTTTCTATGGGAATTGTCAAAAAATGAGTAGGAGGTTTTTTCATGTGTTTGTTTTTTAAGATAAGAGAATCATGCTTTGCTTTCATTTATTTGGATGTGTTTGACCCAAACTTTGCATATCTGAAAGCAGCAGTGCCCCTGTTATTGCTACTGATTACATGCAAGAAGAACCAAGATCTTATGTGGATACTGTCTTCCTCTTCTCTCCTCTGAAGAGTAAGAACTGCTTTTAACCCATTCCCACTGCCTTCCCTCAAACCTTCTCTGGACAGTTCACCCCTGGCTCATAAACAAAAGACAGGTCTTTCATAAATACTGTAAGTATGATCAAGACACCTAGTCGGTGCATTTTAAAAATGTTATCCTAAATTCTATAGAAACCCAAGTTACTAAATCTAGATTAGTATGTTTACTAAGACTAAAAGCAGTAACAAACCTCAGTAAAATAGTTACACAAAATGTCATAAATTCTCCCCCTCCAGCAAAATGAATACGCTGTGTATTATAGATAACAAAAAACTTCTAAATATAAAGCAGACTGTTTCTGATACTGCTACCAGTTCTGATGCCCTAAGCCTTTATTCTTAGCCACCACTGCCTATGTACATGCTGAAGACTCCTGGGCAGCAGAGCAGAGGGTGTGCTAGATCTTTTCATGCCAGGAGGACAAAAATCAATGTCTGTGTTTAAAAGACAGAACTATTGATGTGCAAGGTCACTAAATCACAACCTGTTCCATAGCTCTAGAGTACTAAAGAAATCCTAGAGGGGAAAAAAAAAACCCAAGACAGTGCATTGAACAATCTTCTTCTAGGCCAACATTACCCTTGGATCCTAACACCTAAATATGAACACAGAATCAAGTTTTTCTTGGTATACATTTACAATACTTGTTCAAGGGGAGATAAAAAAAAAACCAAAACAAACACTAGACAAGGAATACAAATATATAGTGATACAACGATTTTTTTTAAAGTTTGAAACATCACTTTAGACTTCATGCAAATATTGCTGAAGAACTGGTGATGTAATCCATGTCATCTTTTACTGCTCACTTCATAAGTCTTATTAATTAAAAACAACATGAAGTTAAAGATCACGAGTATTTCATTCACCTTTTTTCACCTTTGTTGAAAAAAGAGGAAGTGTTAAAATAAGCAATACAATTTACAAATGCAGTATATCCAGTGCTTCTTTTATGAAATTCAAGGAGGCCAATACAAGAACACATTTGAATTTTCTACGTAACCCTGCATTCCTGGAACATCAGAGCAGTCCACTGACAACAGGTGGCCATTTCATAACATTCATGCAACATCTAAGTAATCTTGTCCCTGTTGTACAGACGGGGAATAACACACGTCAGCGAGGCCATGTAACTTACACAAGGTCCTGTTGGATTCTGTTTTGCAGCTAGTTGCTCCTGGGTAGACAGCCATATCCTTACCTCATGGCAACAAACCTCAGAGGTACAGACAGGCCACCAAAATGACAGATGTCATCCCAGTGACCATACCTGTTCTTTGCTTTGTGCCTGCAGCTAGCAGGGTAGTTGAGGTGGTCATCCCTGTTTCCTGCTATCATCCTATCCTTGTAACTATACTGTTTTCTTATAGTTCCTACAACACTAGAAAGCTGCAAGTCTAAGTTTCCACATGTGTTTTCACATGTACTTTTTTATTCTCTAAACATTTTTAAACATTCATTCGCATCTTCTACTGCACATACAAAGACTTACACAAGCCAATAGAAATTACTGGTTAAAATCGTAAGCATTTATTCGAAGATGATATCCTGAGTATATAGACACTGACTTTAAAAATCTTCAGCTCATCAAGACTTACATGTAGATGGCTGGATATTTTAGTGAAAAGTGATACAATAGTTTAAGTGAAGAGAGAAGGTAGAAAATAGGAGGAATTACTCACTTCAGACTATAGAAAGCTTCCTGCAACCTCTGCTCCAAGTTTAACTTCTAGTACCAGTTACTTCAAGGACTCATACAAGTTTGAGAAAGAAGAAAGTATATTTAGACCCCAGACCTGGGTTTATTAGTACCCTATGATCAGTCACTTGGTCCAGAAGTAATTTTATAAATTAAAAGCAATGTTTTACAGTAATGCAAAACCAGGTTGGTCCGAAAATTCAGAACTACAAACAAATGCATCAAACCACGTTAGGAGCCAAATGAAGATGGCTGTCAGATTTCCTTCACCTGTCCTACTTTCCCAGATTTAAAAGCTGCTCAGAAGCTGAAGCAACCACAGAGGGGTTAGCTCTGGCTTCCCAGGCAAAGTAAAGATGATAAGACAAAAGGGCCAGGTATTACAATGTGTAGTGCCATAGTGCAGTGTTTGATGCTCCGGAGGGCCTTCAACAAGTACTGTACAGCCAAAAATCAATGGAAAAATCAGCATGATAACAGAGCATGAGTTGCCCTGTAATAGCCCTAAGCCCCCCAAGGCTATGTGGGTGCCTTTCATCTGCCAGGCTGCCTGGCCTGGCCTGCCTGCCCTCCCTCCCTCCCTCTGCTCCCTTCCCCTCCCCAGGCGCTCAGGACACGTCAGTGCCTTTTACCTGCTGCTTTCACCTTGCACAGTAAGAGAGCTGACAGCATCCGTGGATCTTTTAAGCTTTCAAAGGTGGAATTTGATTTTTCTTGGCATAGGTTTGGAGGCTTTAAAATTTTCTCTCTTTTTTTTTTTCCCCTAAAATAAATTTCTCCTCTAAGCAAACCTACTGATTTTGGACTGTAAACATGGTCAGCACGACGATCCCTCCAATCCTGTGGCTGAATACACGGAGGTGATTCCTCTGTCGTGTTTAACAAAGCACACACAACTCAAGAAGTAAAAGAGAAAGAAACACTGTTCACTTCCATGCAAATTGTTATGCATGCAACAAAGTGGACCTACAAATATTTCACTCGCACGATAGGTTTAATTTCAATATTTCTTAATTACTTTCCAACAATGTCTGGTTTCTGTTGAATTTACACTAGTACTTGGCACTTGGTGCAACCCCAAAAAGATAAGATACATATGTCCCCTATTCACAGTCTTGGCATTTTTACCTTAACTCAGGCATTGAAGTGACTGGTTTGAAAAATTACCTTGCTGATTAGCTGAGTTTTCTGGTAAATATATAGCGTTAATCCTTAAATTCTGAATATGACATAAGGTATACAAATGTTCTGTCTGACTCCACGGCAACATATCATGGCTTAAGGAGGACAAGAACACTGATCTCTGTGAGCGAACAGAGAGCTAATTGGGAGATAGATTCAGTGTGATTATCAGCTTGTTTATGATAAGGGAGTACTCTTCTGAATAGCACTGTAAATTCATCCCTGATTGTGGTGTTAAACCACAGCTCATCCCCCCCCCCCTCTTTTTTTTTTGTTTGGTTAGAAGGGGCTTTAAACTATTTTCAGCAGATGACAGTGTCATGCTTTGATTTTCTTCCGTCTTAAAAAATAAATCAGCCACATGAGCCTGATGTCAAATTTCACTTTCTAATAGGAGAAAGACACATTTTAAGTGTTTACTATAAGAACACATTTGGGTAATTTTTCCCCATGTCATTATGAACATTAGACTGACCCAATTAATATGAAATGTTTCTATGCTGCTGGAACAGACCGTGTTACAGAAAGAGCCATTTGCACAACCTGTTCATGATTATGGGCCATAAGGACACAAAGATGGCATAGACATTTGTGGACCATCTGAATTCTTACAGGGGAAGGGGAAAGAGGGGAAAAAAAAAAAATGATGTTAGCTGACTGTAGCAGGTCATGTTTTTTAATCCAGAGTATTGGACATGTAACACAGCAACAAGAGCTGATCATTTTGTTTAATCACCTTTTGGATCTTTGCCAGATGGTCTCTATTGAGAGCGCTGCAAACAGAGAGAGATGAACTGCGTCTAACATGCCACTAGAGCTTTCCCGTAAATGTCTGAGAACTGAATCCAACAAGAATTTAGTCTCAGAGCAGAAAGGGATACATTTAAAAACTATGTGCATTAACTATACTTTTCCCCATAGAATCCTCACTTGGCATGAATAATTTACCCACTCTTATGCTAATGGGATCATGAAAGTATCCCTGTGTCTTTAGTGCAGCTATTCTCAGCTTTCAGTAATTACCCCACCCAGTGAAAATAACATGGCTTCTGCAGCCGCACGGCCCACCAGTACCTGGCAATTAGAAGGATCATGGCTGACGGAGGAGCGGTCCCGAGATGGACATGCAAGCTCCAGCAGCCTGAAGAGCAGAGGGAAATATTAAAAGCGTTCTGCTGCGGCTATTTCCTTGGTTGCTTAGGATCAACACGCAGAGAGCCGCTCCTACGAGGGCATTTTTATCTTTAGTTTTTCAGGATGAGGCAGAAGGTTCTGAGGTACTGCCCAGGCACTCTGGTATTAAGAAATAGTGCCAGCCCTTGGTCATCAACAGTTAAAGAAAGTTTGTGGGTATTTTTAAATTAGTGCCGTCTTGTTAACAAGAGGGAGAGAATTAAAAAGTCGATTAATGAGTGTCCTTCAGCATCTGACGATTTTATCAGCCGCAAAAAGGAAAATTCTGTAGTATTTAATTTACTAAAAAAGTTTATAAAAGCACATTACATAGAAGCAGGCTTTGACCTCTGTCCATAGCACTCCATGCTAGGTAGTTCACTATGTAAAAATTATCAGGCTAAAACATCTGGGAAAGAAAGCTATGAAACAGCAGGGAACGTGGCTGGTTTATTGTTTATCTTTTGTTTATGAGGCAGTATTCAAGTTTAATTACTACTCTAAATTAAACTCTAACAGGCATCAGGAGACATCCCTTTACACGACTAAGTTAAAAAAAAATAATCCAGAGATTCCAACACTAGATCTTTCAAATAAGTTGTCATATATAGGAAGAAATTAGTCAGTCTGCAACAACACAGGAAGACATTTAAGCACTTGCTACTGTACGTTTGAATGTGTTGCATTATGAAACCATTAATATTGTAACAAACATACAATTATAATTCAGCAAATGGGATGTTATCTAACATTTGGAGGCAAATTGGGTTAGGCTGAGTAGGATCTGAGGTGGAAAGAATGGCCTAAGGGGGAATCCTACCTTTTTCATTTTGAAATACAAATTTAAAATAGCTGTAAATATATATGTACACACATATACACATACATATATTTAAAAATACCCAGAAACATGAAGTTAAAGGCAAACATCTCAACAGTAACAATCTCTTAATAAAATTGTTTAGTTATTTTCTCTGAACATTCACGTACAAAAGGGAGGAAAGAGTTCACTATGTTTACCATAACAGTAAGTGACCAGTTTTAGATGAACTTCGCTGTAGGAAAAAATAAAAGTTGAAAGCAACTAGCAAAAGATTATTCCAGATGGCATCTGTCATATTGTATTTAGGGTTATTTTAAAGAGATTACTGCCACTATGAAAACATTCCATTGACAGAGTTTTCCTAGGCTGCATTTGAAACCCTAGCACAACATACTTCAAATATGGAAGTAAATGTTTTCTAATGTATCTATAGATTTTTAATCTGTATCTAAATATAAAAGCTCTGTGGATTAAAAGCTAAGAGTGAGTCTCCCCTCATTCCAAGCTTTAATTCAATAAAAGGTGAGGAAACTGCAGTTGCCACCAGCCCGATTATTAGAAAACTGTATAGTGTAGCGAAGGTTCACTCTGAAATTTAATGCTACTTATTGAATAGTGAGTAGAGAGATAAACGTTCCCCAACTCCAGTAATCAAACAAAAACTGCAAAAAGATGTATTTGTTCATGCAACAGACAGAAAGAAGAGAAAGGATGGGAGGATACTAAAATGTGACTATATTTAGCTAAGCAGGTTCTGGCATCATTATGGTTAATGTGCATGTGGTGTGCAGTGTGAGCTCAGCAGTTACTGGGCCAACTGTCTCAGTATTTCTGGGAATTCTGCCTATTCACAGTGCAGGGATTGTTCAATTGCTGCAAAATGTACAAAATGAATTTTACAAAAATGAATTGTAAGGAAGGCCCCATTACAACGATTTACAGCAAAGATGTCAACATCAATTTTTCTTTCATGCATAGCTAATGATTAAAACAGCATATTCCATTTGCCTAAGACAATTTATTATATATTGGCACATCAAAATATTGAAATACAAAGTTATCTTTACTCTACCCTTATTATTCATTGCTGCTGAACCCACATCATTGTTCAAACCATGAAAAAATAAAGCAAACTTGGCAAGAAATACTTAAAACAAAGGCTCATCAATATTCTCCAATTTGTCAACATCTCAATTACAGCAATGGAAAAAATGTAAATTTCATGTGCTTTGAACACTAAGGGGTCTATTCTTCTGTCAGTGCACATGCGTAACTCCCATCACCATTAATGGGAATTACTCATACATATCAACACAAGGACGGGCCCCTCAAACTTGAAAGGAAAAGATGAATTAATAAGGGCTACTCTCTTCATGTATCTTCCTCAGCTGAAAAAAGTCATTGTTCTTCAAGAGTTTTTCATACTTCATACAGTTCACCTTTATGAGAGCTGTGCCTTCTGAAATAATGCATCTCCAGTGAAGCATTATTTATTAGCAAGTTTGATTTTTCACAGTCTGGATGTTTAAGCCTTTCTATTAGGAATTTCCTTTCTTACAAAAGACAGCTCTCTTCCAATAAAACCATATCCTATAGCTTCATAAGTAAAAATACAAAGGAATAAAAATATGTTCTGAATTCTTATGATGAATATGCATACTAGCCTCAGTAGTCTTACCTATACATACAGCACTAGGAAAAAGAAGTTTTAACATCAGCTTTCGGATAATAAGTTTCCAAAGACTTTACACGAATGTGGGTATTATTATTATTAACAACATATCCCTCTCACTTTTTCTGACTGTTGGAGTTTGGTTCAAAGCTTTATGTAGTTTCAGTATAATTTTGATAGTAGGACAGGCCTTTGGGCATCATCAGCTAGCTTTGAAAACAAATTTGGTTTGTATATCATCATTATTACAAGATGGTATATAATGAGTAGGAAATAGACCACCTAACTTTTCCAACATGCATCGACCTGGAGATGTAACCTGGAATGAACATGTAATTTCAGCTAATATCTTAACTGACTTTGCCCCGAATCCGATGATGAGTCTTTGCCACAAAAAGCTATTGTGGACAGATTTGTGGGACAAACATCAAGCTGTCACAAAAACGTTTCAAAACTACTTTAAGATATTGCCCTAGAGAGCAGCCTTAGATATTATTTATAAAAGGGCAGATCTTCATTCAGCACAAGTAGTCCCATTAAAAAAACCCCACCAAACAAAAAAAAAAAAAAAACAAAACCACAGGTGAACTACTCACATGGGTAAGGTACAGTGGATGTGATACTCATTTATTATTTTTACTGCTCTATACCCTAGAAGAAGTTTCTTGTCTCTGGCTTCTCACTTATGGTCAAGTTTATCACCCCAGGCCTAATCCTAAAAAAGATGCTGAACTTCCTGAAAGGTCCTGAAGAAACACAGCCTTCCTCTGACTTGGCTGGATCAGGCCCTTTGAGTGACTGAACTAAAAATATGACAATCAGGTATACAATCCTGGTATCATAAAATATGAAACTGAAACTATTCCCTGGTGCTTTCCTGTAGACCACATGTTTTTAAACCTTAAAAAGATTTATTTCCCACTTTTCATGCATAATCTGCCATATTCATTATTTGAAATATCCCATAAAGAGATTAAATAGGAATTAAAGTCTGGAAGCGTCATATCCATCACTGTGGTACAAACGGATGCTGAATTCTAGAAGTTGTTTAGGCTTGTGTGTAAAGGCAGTGGCCGTTTTCACTTTGTTTCACAAAGAACAAGGAAAACACAAGACCCCTGAAGACTTCAGATGTGTTTTTTTCCCCCTCCAAAGAAAAGGGTAGATGATAAAGCTACACACACCTTTTAATCTTCATCTCAGGATTTTTACACATACATTCCCTGGCAAAAACCCCAGGGTCTTCTCTCTCCCCTCCCCTTCTCACAGCCCCTTTCCTGCCATCTCCCTTGCTATAACTCAGCTAACCCAACAGAACCAGCCAGTTTTAAATTTCAGTTGGGACCCCAGTGACCTGTTAATGAATCTACAGAGAGGAGAAAAACTCACAGTGTTGAGTTATGCCTGGTGTTGCTAGCTGACTTGGAGTCAGAAATGCTTGAAGCGTTAACGTAATTGCAAGAATGTGAAAAATGAAGCGTTGGGCTCCTGAGCAAAGCGAAAGGTCAAAGCAAGCCCTACACAAAACAAGTCTCTGGAAGATGGCCTCATTAGACCATTAATCAGCTTCTTTTTCTCCTTTGTAAGATGTTTAGAGTGTTTAGTTTTTATTATTGGATGTATTTAACTCTTTCTCTTTCCAGGGCAGGGGGAAAGTTGATCAGACCTACTACACAATTACTAATCTCTAAAATAGTATTACACAGCATTGATCTGCATTTGTGGATCTGAACTGGGATAAAGTCAATAAATGCTTGGTAGATTACAGGTCACTAGTACTTGGGTTTGCTGCATGATCAATATGTCGTATAGCTTAGTTTTCTGTTGAACAAGTGAGGTGACATGTCAAGAACAACATGGACACTCACCACTAATAAAATTAGGATAATCTTTCAACATTTACTGCCTGAAGGCCCTTTCCTTAACTCTTTCAATGTCAGCATGTTTCTAATAATACCAAACATTGACTAGATTAACTCTTTGATGCCAAAGGGCAGTCATGCACTATTGTGGAGAGACCATCCACCATAAACAGACAAAATGCCTACACCTTTTTGTTTGGTTCTAAGAATTGTGGATGGATTCTTCTGTGTAACAACTAGATCTACCTCATGCAGAGAAAATCTGCAAAAATAATGTCATCACTCACCAAACTCCTTTCCACCTCTCCTCTCGCCCTCCAAAAAAACAAACAAACAAAAAAATCACAAGCTACACATCATAGACTTAAGGCAAAAGCAGAGACCCCTGGAAAGAGTGCTCCCAAGAGCCAGAAGAGACTGTCACTAGTTTGAATCAATCTCTGCTGCCACCAGGCATCAGTGGAGGAGACCGTCTGACCATCTTGTAACCCAAGACCCTTTAATGAGCTCCCATTCCAGTAAATCCTTTGGGGCAAGTGAAATACTGGAAGCAGCATTTGTGGAAAGTCTTGACAAAACTGCAGGGAAACCAAGTTGACTCAAATAAGTAACTGCCTGGAATAGCTCAAGAGGGCATCTACCCAGCTTGGCATTGCCTTGGACTGACTCACCGCCTAGTTCACAAGTTATAAGTAAACTCTGCCCCGCTCAAGGAAGCATTAGGATAATTCAATACGGGCCTCCTTCTCTTCAGTCTTTCCCAGGGTCGAGAGAGGGAGAGCAATCCAAAGCTGTCTCCAATGGGAATTTTGCCGGTGCTGTAGGATCATAGATCTTTCAGCTGCCAGCAGCTGAGTGGAATGCTGATTTGCCACTGGACTTGCTTCCCTTTAAAAGGCCCAACTGAGCACAAAGAGAAGCGTACTAGCGATGGTTCTACCCTGCTACACCGGGCACCACTAGTGACCAATTTGGCCCTTCAGCAGTTATTGCCTTCTGCAGAAATGAGTGTAGTAAGTTTGTTTAAATTGTATATATTACCAGAAACCTCAGTCTCCATGGGAAGTTGGCATAGTTATCCCCAACTACTTTTTCTTATGCTTAGCAATATTTCTCGAGCACCCCGAGTTACGTGACAAGGGGTCAGAGACTGGTGAAATGCAAGATCCCTGGATGTCGATACAAGAGATTTCTCTACATCAAACATGGCTCGATGAAGAAACTCCTCTAATTTCTAAGGGGTTGCTGGGGCAGAGTGCCGATACAGGTGTGGGGAAACTTCTTACCTAGGGATGGAACAAGCACGCAGTGGCAGATGACTCAGAGGAATCATTTTTAAGTATGCAAATGATCACCTGCTACACCAAGCATCTCAGCCACAATATACAATGTAAACAGTAAAGTCTGTGGCCAGCCAACAAATATCACACCGATTTGCTGCTTAGCAGTAAAGCTCTCCCTTTCATTAGCTGCTGCAGCTGTAATAGTTCACTCTGGGCCTTGTGCAGCTCCGATCCAACCACACAGAAAAGAAAAACCACATGACTCATGGTGGAGTTGGATCACACCCTGTGCCATGGCTGCTTTCTATCAGCAATAGATTACAGATGTACAAACAATTCATACAAATGAGAGACAAACCCAAACCACTCTACCAGAAACAAACTTTGCAAGGTCCTAGAATTGCAGCGCGTACGACACCAGATCGTGAGACAGACGAGGGGATCCAGCTCTGTGCCAAGCAGTGGCCCACGTGAGAGACGTGAAATCCCATATCTGCTCAGCTGCCTAAGTGTGGCAAATGCCACGCGGGAAGCGGCCCACGGTGCGAGGCTAGTTGCGGCAGCGCTAGCCCTGGAGGCTGCTCCCTCTCGGTTTTGGGATCCCGCATGGCTAGCTGGATGGCAGACCTGCCAGCTGGCTCTGCTGGGTACGTGTAACCCCCGTGGGAGGGAAACACAGTGGCAAAATGCTGCAGATGCATGAGTGGAGGGAGCGCATCATGAGACCTTATAAAGGTAACGTCTCACTCACTAGCTGAGATTTACCATGTTTACAAAGAGAAACAAGAACCGAGCCCACATCAAATTTTAGTCTTAAAAATAAAATCAATTCTGAGTCAAGATCTAAGGGTGACAGTAGACCATCTTTACCCGACTTTCAGCACTGGGGGCTTGACTCTCATACCTTCTGGAGTCACTTATACTTCTAATGAGCAAGTGTAAAACAGTATCATATAGAATGACAGCCTTTGACACTTCTCCAAAGTGGGTGCAGATGACCACACACAAGGTGCAATGCAGTAGGAAATAAAACAAAAAGCCTTGAAATAATAATCAGACCTCCCAACCCTTGAGAAGAATTCACTGTATAGATCCAGCAAAGGTTTTGCAGTTCAGGTACATCTGTATTTACCACTCTGAACTCAGATTGTCAGAAGTAGAAACAGTCTCTACAAGCAAACATTGCAGGAAACCCTTTTCTGTCCAATTCAGGTTTTGCTTCTACTTGATATAGTTTAGCAGCTTCGT
This sequence comes from Tauraco erythrolophus, assembly GCF_009769465.1. Classification (NCBI taxonomy): domain Eukaryota; kingdom Metazoa; phylum Chordata; class Aves; order Musophagiformes; family Musophagidae; genus Tauraco; species Tauraco erythrolophus. The sequence continues at coordinate 38,317,385 of NC_141470.1, read as the reverse complement.
AACTTCCTATAGGAGTCTCTCCCCAGCTAAAACTACAGGTTAAATAATCCATCTATAACCCAGCTCAAACAACTGCATCGCAGCTGGAGAGTATGTCTGGTCATTATATTTACTTACACCACGCAAAAATAAACTGTAGATAACCAAATTTGTAAAGGAATTGGCAGAACTAATCAATTGTTATTACAAAGCTTGTTTGAAGATTAGATATTTCGCTTTGAATAATAATAAAACGCAGCTAAGTGGGTTAGGAAAAGGAAATACCGTCTCCCTAAGTTACAGCTGATTATACTGCACGTCTGCCACTCCATGTTTACTCTAAGGCAGATGTACCGATAGAATAAAAAAAAAAAGAAAAGAGAAAGCTGGAGTTATTTTAGTCATGCCTACTTGGCGGAGGGAAAAAGTTTGACCTTTTACCTTGCTCGCTGCTGTTGTCTCCGCTCTGGGATGCGTGGCCCCCGCTGGAGGGCCGGGTGTGCTGCCGAGTGCGTGGAGGTTGCATCATCGTGGTCTCTCCAAGATGAAGGATTCTGGTGTCGGAGCGCCAAGGAATTTTTTCCACAGTTCCCATTCCAATAAGCAAATGAGGAACAGAAAGAAAACCAGGAGAAGAAGGGAGGAAAGGGGGGAGGAAAGTATATACGTTAGCGTTTGTGAAGCGTGCCAAACACCGATACTCTTTGCTCAGTGTAATAATTCTTCAGCAAAGGCAAGCAGAGAAGGTACAAAGATTACTAGGTAAAAAAAGGGACAGAGTTTTTCTCTTTTTTAAACTTTCCAAAGAGTTATCTGGATTTAATTGTTTGAATAGTACCACCGGAGAATATTTCAGGGGAGAAAAAAAAAAAAAAAAATGTAAGTTTCTTAATGAGCCATACAGGGAGGCGAGCGTCAACCTGCACAGTTGATGATACTAGGTGTTCACATGAGGATCGGGATAGTTGGCATGCAAACTATCTCCCACGCTTGTTTTTCCAGACTGACTAGAGATGGGAGGGGAAAGGAAGTGGAGGGAAACTGTTTCAAGAAGTGGAGAAGAACATGTATGGGAGAGGAGCGTGTCCTCACCACCCTACCCTCTCTCTCACCGATTTGCATGCTAGAAAAACTTCAAGCGAATGCAAAGTTGCGAGGGAAAAAGCGAGCTTTCTCTGAAAGACGTTATATACCAAGATGCTTCCTCACCCCCCGCCACCACCTTGATATGACACATTTCAAAAGACTTTCTAGATGTATCACTCTAACAGTTCGCTTACAAGTATTGTCAAGATAACCACCAGGTGATTATATAAAATAACATGTATAGTGATTTTTATGTAATTCTTTCTACATTACTATGCATAAAACACGACAAAAGGGAACACAGAAGACAGACATATAAAGTTTGCAAAACTTGGCTAAGTAAGACCTCAGCTACTGTACTTTAGTTACATAATTCATGTGAGCTTTCTAATTTATTGAGTATTGGCTTTCCTGGAGCGCGGAGCTGCTATTTAAAAGGATAAGCGAGGAAAACTGAATGTTACGGTTAGTGCTACTTTGTTGAGTGTACTCTCCTCCTGTCCTCCTCCCCTTTCCTGATCATTCCCATACCCTGCTGCTGCTTAAAGGAAAACAGGAATTCTACTGTACAGGAAGAGCTTTATCAGCACCACATGAAGGCAGGCAAGAGATGGAATTTCCTCTGGCAGAAAAGGAGAGCAAGAACACATGAAACAGATCAGACTAGGGGCTGGACCTGCATTACTTGTCACCTGTATGTGACAACTTAAATCAAGTGCATTATAATAATTCAACAACAGATAAACAACAAAAAAATCCTCCCCTCAAAAAAAAATTACTTATTTTTTCTTAAGTTTGATTGTGTTTTTAATCTGCATTGTGAAATAACACTGGACTATTAAAGCACGAGGACATCCTGAAAGCAGCAAGTGACAAGTCTGAATAAATTCTCTGAGCAGGACTGATTCTGACCTTATCTACCCCGACATGTAGTAGGAATAAGTTCAACAAAATCAACTGATTTACCCATTGTAAAATTCAGTGTAAGTGTGATTGGAATCAGGTCCCCAAATATATATCGAAACATCTCAAAGTAATCTCCTAGCACTGATTAGTACCACATGCTCTACAGCAATGCAAAATAGAGCTGCCAAATAATGGCTTGCTACAATACCCAGTAAACATAAATCTAACAGGGCTGACCCAGATCGCAGCAGAGACAAAGGGAAGAGCCCGTGACTTCAAAGGTTCCCAGTAAAGCCCTAGGTGACCAAAGGTAAGAAGGATCTAAATCCCCTTCACCTTACACAGACACACACGTGCACCCACGTACATGGTTCCACAGCAGGAAGATATGAGTAAAATCAGAAGACAGGCCAGGATCTCAAATTCACCTAACCTGTCAGCGCAACAGACAGCATGACAGCACTTACGGCACAAAACCACCACCCCCTCCAAAACCTAGAAGACTGATCTACTTCTCCTCACACACAGAACCACAGCAGGGGAAAAAACCCCACTAACAACAGTATTATATATTCATTGAGGTTCTTGAATTAATTGGGTCTCAGAAATCATTACTAATACACATGAGTAACCTCCCACAATTTCATTTAAAAAAAAAAAAAACAACAAAACAAAAAAACATTTTACCATCATTTTACAGTCAGGTGGAAAGAAACACAAAAAGAAAGATGAAAAGTCTTGAAAGCCCAGATGTTATTGAAAAAAAAAAAAGTTGAAAATAAGGTTAGTAAAAAGTTCAGATGGAAATAAATTCAAAAACCGAGCAAGCTTCTTTACAGCCTAGATTAAAACACAGTTGTGCCTATGAGCTTCTCTTTTATCTCTGAGTTAGGAAGCCACTCAAATAGCTTCAAGCTGAAGGCAAACAGCAGACAGGAGCTCTTCAGCCCTCTGCAGCCTCTTAGCGTCAGCTGTTTGCCGGATGTAATCAGATAAAGAGCTAGAAGAAATACATGAAAAAGGAAAGAAACAATAGCATAGCATGAGTTTAGCCCTCCAACAACATCAGGCTGGAACCTTCTCTTAGAAAATGTAATAATTGCAACATGTTCACCTAGGCTAAACTTTTCAGGGAGCACAGGGAGTTATGTTAATTTTATGCACTGCAGGCTCTCTTAAGCTGGCTGCTCTTGGAGCTCCTTATCACACGTAAGAAAATTACAAGAATTAACTGGTAACACCTCAGCTATGTTTTAAGGCAAATGTCATCCAAAACCTATCATATAGTATCTCGAAAGCTAGACCGGCCTTTTTGTTTCAGAACTGTAATGACTTGGAAAGGATCACTGAATAAGACTTCCCGCAACTGAAAACACTTGCCATCTCTACCAGGCTGAGTTGTTCTTGACCTCAGTGTGTAGAGCCTGTTTTGGAAAGACAGACTGCATGGATTGGGAATTCAGTGTACTTCTTGTGACATAGTTTTCTTGAGGAAGCAATTTGGCAGAATTTTGTCAAAGGACAGATATAATAAGATGGGATATTTACAACATGCGACGGTAGAATGTTGGAGGAATTTGAAAGGGAGGGAAATAGCTAGGCTTTAATATTATAAAAAATGACAAATAACTGCAGGGGTGGAGTTTACAGCCTCATAAAAAGGCAACATTCTTTTGCTTTGGACTAAGATCATTGTACATGTCAGTGAATTTCTCGTTTTCCTCCTCTAGACTGTTTCCAACTTTGCATCCCTCAAGAAAAACTTCTTGGCCAAATGCCTAATCATAAGTAGTTATTTTATGTATGTCTTCACAGAAAAATGAGACCAAATGACACATCTGAAGTGTACTTCACTGGAAATATTTTATCGGTATAGTTTAGGTACCTAAAGAGATCCTGATCTAAAGCCCGCTAACATTAATTGCAATTTTTCTATTAATTTCAATGAAATTTGTATTAAGCTGTCACACTGTAAGAAAAAGAGACAGAATCAAACACCAACAGACCAGATAGCTTTAGATAAATTACAAAAACTGTTAGCATGACTTCTCATATCTTCTTGCAAGTTTAGTAATATGCTTTGCAGAAACACGTTGAAGAGTGTGGTTGACGTCTGCCAAAATGCCATGGCCTGTTTTGTGTACGTTTGTGCATACTATAAAATTTTCACACACATATGACCTGAACTAATGGCAGCTACCATAGAAGGTAAACAGCACACATGTATCTATTCCCAGTAGTTTTAATAATTGGGAGTCAAATATGGTGCTCCTCTTGCTCTTACCTAATTGTGTTAAAGAGCAGTGTTACCAGGAGAAAAGCAGTGAATACTGAGTAGAGCACAATAGAAGGAGATGGAAAATAGATACAAGAAGCTAGGTCTCCAGGGGCAGTATTTTCTATTTGCTGGGCTACAGACTCGCAGCTGATAATGCAAGTTGTAATTAATATAAAAGCAGGAGACAATATGGGGAAAGCTTGTACTAGCAGGGCCACAGGAGATCACTCCGCTGCTATCCACTGTTTCTCATTTACACACACAGCCTTCCCTAGAAAACACCATTTTGCCGGTGTTTTTTTCCCTTGGAAGTTAAAATAAAATTGATTTAGCACCACCATTGAATTTTGCTAAATCTAGAAAAGAGCATCAGAAAGGACAAGAGTCTCCTGGTATACAAAGCAAATCTGACGTGTTACCCTTTTGTCGATGCTGCAAATCTGGTGGAAACGGTAAGAGTTTTTAACTGCTACAGGAGTTCTTGAACAGAGATGTTGTAACAGAGAAATTTGATACAGGATAACCTTCTGTTAAATTGCAGTTCTTGCTTTGTATGCCCAGAATTTCCACCGGGCAAAGTCTGGCTCATTTTTTGTGAGTGTACGTAGTCCCGCTAGGGCTGGTTCTGATCTCATACTGCTTTTTACAGTGATATTAAAGACTCAATTAACCATAAGGAATTTGCTTCTTATTTATAACTGGGAAGTAAAATCAATCAGGCCAGCCGATACCCATGTGAGTAAGCTGAGCAGGATTCGACTCATAGACATTAACTGAAGTTTTAAGTATATATCTATGGTGGGATCAGGCCCTTACATTTTGTCAGATGAAACGGACACCACCACTGATGTTGCAGGACCAAATAAAACCCAACTTACTTTCATAAAAGAAACTACAATGGCTATAGAGCTTGTTCTTTGGGAAGATGGTTGAATTCAAAGGTCTGGAGGTTGCTCTGGTGAATTCATTTTGCAAACACAAAACTACACTGAACTACTGATATGGATGGCATTTTCACCCCCAAATACGAGCCAAATCCTGCTCATCTTGTTCTTACAAGTAACACCTGTAAACACAATGGAACGGCTGATGCAATTGATACCACAAAAATCTGTATCTAGGTACCACCATATTTTAAAGGATTATATACTACGCTGGACATAGAAACCTGTATGCATACCTGCACGTGTGTTTCTGTGTGTGCATCTGTGCCTGTCTGTCTTTTGTACATATAAAGTTCAGGGTGGTATCTTAGAGACTGTTTTGGAGTGCGGTAAAAAAAAGCTTTCTATGTAAAGAAACTTTCAATAGGTAAATGAGCCATGAAAAACTCTAATTTGACCTGACATGTATGTTTTCTGAAAAAGACTACTCCTGATATTACTAAGGCTTATTTTCTTATGGATACATATTTAATATGATAACTGTTTTGTATTGGAATTATACAATTTAAACAAAACACAAGGCATTGTGCTCAATCAGAAATTTGTGTATGTATGTTCATATATCCATAAGTATTCATTCTTGTCCCTTGATTTTGCATTTGAGGAAAGTGTCAGGAGGAATTTTTGACACTCCTAGAACATGGCAACACTCTGAAAAGCTGCGTGCTTTGTATTTTCCAATTAAGATTGAAATGAGACATGTAATCCACCTGTCAGCAAGGAACTGAGACTTGAAAAATCGAGGTTTTGTTGGTTTTTTAATTGTCCTTCTACGTCATTCTGTGTGGCTACACTTCATCTAGACTGATAGACAACTCAAACCAAAGAGGGAACACCAGCATCAAATAGATATTGAAACACGTTATTGGTTCAGTTTGAGAGAACCTAGTTTAAAATTAGAACACTCACATTTGAGCTGTAGATTACCTTGAACTGTAGAGTACCTTGGCCCATCAAAAAGAAGAAATACACAACATTCTCTACAGTCTTGAAAAGTTACTGATACGTCTTGCCTCTTCAGAAAGCACGGGGCCTACCGTGACATCCTAAGTCTTATGCCACATACTAAGAAACCTGGTTATTACAGAAAAAAGTTTTCCTTATTATTCTTGCAGTTAGCCACTTAGTTTCCCTTCTGACACACTACAAAGAGAAAGGGCACCTTTGGGGTCTGATCCTGCATTTCTGGCATACTTGAAACTCCCACTGAAGTCCATCAAATTGTGGCGTACCTGGAGACTGTAGCATCAGGCCTCCAGTAACTTCCTCGTAACTCAGTGAAATCTTACCTAAAGGTTTAATTATATAACTGGATTACTCTGGTTTTATTTTTTTCCTCATCTGCAAGAATTTGCACAGACCATTTCCCGAGACTAAATATTAAAGAAATGTAAAATGTCTGGATGTCCCTAAGTACAAAATTAAAAGTATCTCCTCATTTGAGGGCTGAAAGGTTTAATATTCAGACTAATATTTCTCTTCTACAGCTAAGGCATTGGATTTCTAACCTGTCAACAGTCCTTTTATAAAAAAGAGACATATATATAGTTCTGTTCATTTTTAATTATATTTTATAAATGATGATCTGTGCATTATTACCTCTCAGCTTCAAATTGACTAGAACATATAACAAATACCAAAAAGACTGAGGCCCTGATCCTGCCTCCCGTGAAAGCCAGCAGAAGGAGAGCCGTAAATATCTATGCAAGACTTACTGGGCTTCAAAATAGGTTTGCTCTAAAGGAAGAATTGTGTGGCACCAGGTGAAGCCAGGTACAAAAGAAATGTAACTAAAGTAACAAATGTTATCATACTTTAGAAGAAGTTTCGAAATCTCCAAATTTTACAAGCTTTATGTTTTTGAGATTTGAATAGCTCAAAAATTAAAAAAAAAGAAAAAGGCAAAAAAAAATTTCTTGGCAATCTCAACAAATATTTCAGGCTGAATACAGGACGCAGGATAGGGCCCAGAATGTTTACATTGAACAATAATAAATTGTCTGTGTTGGGAAACTCAACTTGAACTGCAGCTGGAAAGGTTTCTTTCCTCTTTTCTTTTCTTCCCCCCGCCCGCCCCCCCAACTTATCTGGTTCAGCCAGGGCATAGCTGTAATTACCTTCTTCCCATCTACAGCTAATACCTCAGAGTCATAAAAAAATATGAGGGTGTTAAAAATTCAAACGCTAATTATGGGCTGTTATATTTACTAAACACAGCAGAGTAATAACAAGAGTTTCAGCTTCTTGTGGCCAGCGCTGCACTATTTGATCTACCAAGTCCCTGGACCCTTTACACTTACTGTATTACATAACAGCTCACAGCGCACTAAAATAAAATTCGATAAACTCGTTTATTACCGAACATGTACAGCACAACCGCTTTCAACTGTCTCCTTTTTTGGGCACAGGTATATCTGTGAAGTGTTCATTCCTTTGTTGATTTTGGTTTTGGTTTTTGATTGAGTTATATAAATAGTAGAGCAGTAGATTTTGAAAAGGGAAGCCTGTGCTATTTGAGTACCCCCGTCTAAAGTCTTAAGGTAAATATTGGCTAATCCTACAGTTCTTGCTGTTACTTTCTCTTACGCCTGTTTTCAGGTCTACCAGAGGAATAAAACTGAGAGCTGACTTAGTTCCTAGTTCAGCACTGCCACTGTCACCGCTACCACCCCTTGCATTCACATTAAACACACTCAGTGTAGCTTTAAAATACCACTTCATAGGAATAGAGGTGTACGGATTTTTGGGGTGTCAAACAGCTGTCACAAACTGTCGTCTCCGCAAGAGAAACCTTGGCACACAACCAATTAAACTACACTTCTTTTTGGCTATCATTATTCATAGCCAATCAGTTGAAATGCTCCTAGTATTTCATGTGCAAATAAAACCATGAGGGGAAGACCCATGGATCAGAACAGTGGGCCAATACATAAAACAGAGGAAACAACATGCTGTCTCTGTCCTTCTGAAGTGGCTCATCATCACCCTGCACCAACTTTCACCAAATGAGATCTAGCCTGAGGCTACGTATTAAATATGCATATCAAAGCAAATGAAAAAATAAACCTGGAGAGTCAAATTGGACAAATTTGCATGCTTGAACTACTACATTTTCAGGTAGACACTCACAAATGATAGCTCAGTTTTTGATAGTCTTGCATGTTTATATTAGCCATTTTTAAAAGCTTTTCCTTCTTTATGAATAAAAGTGGATTTCTTCCTGCTGGAACCTCGTACAGTGCAAATATAAATGTGTACACACACGGTAGCTTGACTAAGCTATAAAAAAGTGTTAAAGTTTTGTTGGGAAAACAAGCTAATATAAAAAAAAAAAAAATCCAATAAGGAGACACATTTCCCAAAACGCATGAATAAAATGTACTATGTGATACAACTCTTCATTTCCCAGTTGGTGTTCTGGTTGCACAAATTATTGCTTCCTTTCAAAACAAATAGCAGGGGGCTAAAGTAAAAATGTTATAGCTCAAATCTCCAGGAAATAAAAGGCTTTAAATTATAATACCCAATGAAGTGGTAAACCCTAACGGGTGCAAGATAAATGGGTTGTCATATTTATTTGAGTTTGGGTTTGGGGCCACAAAAGCGAGAGGAGATTCTTCTTAGGGAAGATAATAGTTATCAAATTATCAAAATGCTAACCCCTCCACCCCTGTCCTATCATTGTGTGTGAATTTAAATATTATAATGGAGCACTGCAAATTGGCTTGAGCGTTCGCCATCTGCCAGAACCCTAAACAGGCTAGTTTATCTAATCTCTTCAATATAAACATAAGCATGCTCCATTTCTACACTTCCACTTGAAACACACTCTTGTAAAGAAACTGTACTGGAGAACATGTACTTTTTTTTTTTTTTTTTTTTTCTGTTGCTCTGAATTATACACAATGACCCTCTATCTTTCAGGTTGCCACTCATTTCAATTTCTTTTCTAGTACTCTCCCAGAATACTTATGCATACGAATTTAGGGCAGTAAAACGCCATAAAACAAATATTTTTGCAATAGTGTCATGCCTCATAGAGTTTATTATCTATGTGTGAGACAGCTGATAAGCAAAGAAACTTTCAGGAACCTCTGCACACATTTTTTTTCCCTCTCAAAATAATAGATTTAAAATGTAAAACATCGCAAAAACCTTGTCCTGCAATGTTTACCGAATACAAATGAGAAAATGAAAGCTAAGGCTCGGGTCCAAAAACATTTCCCGGGCTCTGGAACTAAGCCGTGCCAGAAGAGGGGCATTTAGAAGAATTTATTATTATTTTATCTCCCAATTCAGCTTCAGTCCAGGTCTAATGCAATTATCAAATACGCACACAAACAACGTGTTTTCAAAGGAAACAAAAGCTCCTAGAAAGCTCATTCTCCCTGGGCTTACAGCTACTCTTCTTGACACACTGGGAAATAAAGGCAGGCGCCTGTGCAGAAAGCATGGTTAACTTCACACCGGGTGTTAAATTAATATTTCAACCGCTAAATATTAGACTGTATCATTTAGATTATGCGTTCAATTGAATCTAAAACTGTGTAAACCCCTTTTCCCCCAGGGATGCGTTCCTATAAATAAACTAGAGTTTCACACCCACTCTTTTTAACCAGAGCTATTCCTTCCCTTTTCTGCGGTACCAGCTGCAATCTTTCCCTGCACATCCCGAAGTCTCTCCGCGTCTACATCTTTTGGAGGATCACAAGAGCCGCTCCAAAACCCGGAAAAACAAAGGCACTCTCCTCCCCACGCACACCAACGTTCAGTCCTACACACATAACACCAATCCACCAACTCCTAAAGTGTTAAAATCAACCGCTAACCTACGGTTACTCAATCATCATTCTCTCCAGCTTTCTGTAATACATTGTTAATAATTGCTTCATCAAGGTTACTGTCTTTTATTATGAAGATGCTTCAGGCGTTTGGCAATAAGTCCATATTCTGACAATAAGTTGTTATAAAGCACAAGCATTGGAAACTTTAATGTGCTAACCCCCCCCTCTTTTTTTTAATGCAATGTAGTATTGCCAATAATTCTCATCACTTGTCATCCCCACGAGAGGGGAGGGGGGAGCAAATCAGCAAACTTTCTCCCTAACTTTCTTGTCTCTGTTTCCTTACGTTGCTGCATTGATTACAGAGTTGGCAAAGAAGAGGAGAAAACACCGATCCCCACACCGAACCGACAGTCTGCAGCTCTCCAAGGCACCCAGACCAGGAAACTTTACAAATCACTGCAAACTCGCTGCTTTACAGATAGAAAACAGAAGGAACCTTTTGCATTTCTACAACTTTACAAAGAGAGAGGGAAGAAGGTGTAAAGATGGGACCCGAGCTTGCATGACGTTAAAGTAGTAATAATAATACTACTACTAATAGGCAACAGCCGCAAAACAATGAAATGGGTGACAGGTCCTCTAGACAGGTTAAAGTCTCAAAAAGTGCCATAAAGAAATCAGAAGGACTTACATGATCGGCTAAATTGTGGAAGATCCTGAGAGTTCTTCGTGGTCTGATTTGGAGCTGCCATCCCTTTCATCAATACGAGGTCTATTGGCATTTTTCCCTTCAAACAACTAATGTACCGATGGCAGAAGTTATCGCACAATTCATGAACCTGAAAACGGTAACAAGAATTATAGCGTCAATAATGGCAAAATATCAGATTGCAACTTTTGTTTTTTTTAGTAGCAAGTACAACTCTCTGATCTGCTCCACAAGTAACTCTAATTAAGGGGCACAATAGTTAAAGGCAAGGAAACAATAGAGAATTGTTGCAGCACGTATTATTCTCCAGAGACTTGCCGCAGCAACAAGTTAGAGAGAGAGATAGTGGGCTCGGTCTGGTGTGCAGAGGAAAACCCGAATAGGTGATAACATCAGAACACCGGGAGCTGGACCCAGGCGGTACCTCTGGAGCCTGCACAACCCAGACAGGTACAACTGGTCACTCGGGACGAGATCGGTTTAAACAGGGGCAAAAAAAAAAAAAAAAAAAAAAAAAAAAAAAAAAAAAAAGGTCCAAGTGGCCGGGAGCAGTAAAACGAAGCCAGTCGCTGAGTCTGTGGGAAGAGCCGTTCTGGTCCCAGGGCACAGCCCCCTCCCCACGCCGCACAGGGGCCCCCTGCCTCTTCCAAACATTTAGAGCTTGCTTGGGGTTAGTGTGCCTGCCAGAGCCGGGGAAAGCAGGGGTGCTTTCATTTCTCTTTCGTTAACATATTATTTCCGCGTCAGGAGAAGAGCTTCTGCTGAGGGAAGGGGCAAGAAGGACGGAAGGGGTATAATAATATATACATTTAAGGACTCGTTTGAAATTACGCTGAAAGAAAACAATAGTAATAATACTGGGCTGGGCTGGGCATGGCTGTCGGGTGTCACATGCTCTGATGGCACAGGTTACAGTATCACGCTGCGTTTCCCCATCTCCTCTGGCCATGTTTACAAGTCATCCCAAACAGTCAAGGGGAGGGGAGGGAGGGCCGGGGGGGAGACAGGGAGGGAAAGGTTTGCCCCCCGCCCACCTCCGTGGCTCTTACCTTTTCTAATTCCAAAAGGTGAAACCTTAGTACTTGTATTGCTTGGATCATCTGCAAGAAAGTTTTGAGCAAGGGGTTACGTGGGAGACAGGAGCCCGGAGGCTGTGCAGGGCTGCGAGCCCGGGTGGGCGAGGGGGAGAAGGGGATTGTCAGGGCGCGCAGTCATTATCCAGGATTTTAGCTCATTGGTCACGCTTGAACAATTTTGATCAACTTTAACCCAAGCACTTGATTTTTATCATATTTATTCCAGGAGCGGTGATTAGCGCTTTATTACCGCGATCTTGGAGAAAACTTCTTCCTCTTTCCCTCGCTCCCTCTCAGCACCCTGGCCCTCATCTCTGAGGGTCCGCAGAGAAGTCAAACACACGCTCCCACGGACCACCACACCCCCCTCCCAGCGCCCGCAGGAGAAAGGGGAGGGTGGGAGGAGGGATGAATAGTTTGGCATCTTCTTTACAAGCGGATTTAGGCACTTTGAATATTGAAACCGTTCACATTAGCAAAAGAATTACGTTAGAAATCTCCAACTCTCTCTTCTTAAGCAGTTATTTCCTTCACTTTAGCTTCCCGTGGCTTTCAAACAGAGCTTTGCAACGCAGTGGGGCTCGAGAGTTTGCCCTGTCTCCCTTTAAAAGTGCAGCCCTTTGAAGCCTCTGGTGACGGTAGCCTTCCAGCCGCCCGGCTCTGCCCGTCCCTGCCCGCGCAGCCCGGGTGCCTGGGCCGGCAGCCGCCCGCCTCGCCGCCCCGGACGGCGGAGGGCGCTTGCCGGCAGCTGGAGGTGGGGTGGGGAAGGGCGGGAGGGGAGCGGGGCAGAGGGGTGAGCAGGCCTTACCAAATTGTCCAACTCCGGATTTGAAGAAAAAAGTGGTTTTTTCAGCGCGGACCTGCAAGAAGAAGGAAAAGTGGCGTGAATTACAGCTTCTCCCCTCAGCCCTGTAACCGAATCACTCGAAAGGGAAATAAATACGAAAAAACCACAAAAACTATGACAAAACCGGCCGGTACAGGTCACATCAAAATCCAGCTGGACGCCCCAGAGTCACCCGTGCTATGAACTGGAGCCTGCCCCGCTCCTGCCGGCCCAGTGCCGAGCCGGCCGCCCCTGCCACAGGAGTCCTCTCTTTTCCATCTCCTGTCTTCCTCCCGCTCCCTCTGCCTCCAAAACTCGGCCACGGTTACGTTTCCCTTTCGCTAAAGCAGGAGGGCAAGGGCCGGGACTTTAAGGCCGGCAGCGCGGAGGGGCAACCGGCGGAGGAGGGTCAGGGCCAGCCGGGCCGCCAGCGCGCACCCCCGCCGCTCCCTCCCACCCCACCCCCGGTGGCCGGAGAGGGGGTGCCGAGGGGAAAGGGGGGGGGGGTCAAAGAGGGGGCTGCCCCCTGCCAGCGCCCGGCCATGCGGGTTGAGTTGCTGAGGAGGTGGCGGGGGCGCTGGCAAGGGCCGGGGGCGGGGGGAGAGGTGCCGGACCTGTTTGGCGAAGACGGCGATGTCCTCGTTGAAGGAGTCGGAGGAGCAGACGTCCCCGCCGGCCACGCCGGGCTCCCGGGGCGTGCAGGTCGCCAGCTCGCACTTCTCAAAGACCAGAGCTAAGAGGGGGAACAACGGGTGCCTACCGGGCAGTGGCACACAAAGAGAGGGGAGGGGGTGGGGGAGAGGGGGAGAGAAGAGCTCTGATCAACAAGTATTTTTTTTTTTTAAATGCACGGACGCACAGCCACGGACACACGGACATAGCCACGCTCTGTAGCCTCGCAGTAGTGCTTCGGGCAGAGCAGGGAAGAGCAACGTTTTTGAAATAAAAATGTGGGGTTTGGTGTTGTGGTGGGGTTTGTTTTGGTTTATTTTTCCCCTTTGAAATTGCAATGCCAGAGCCACATCCTCCGCGCAGTCCCCGCGGATGAGGACAAAAGTGACCTCTCCTCCAGACGCACAAGGCACCAAATACGCTCACGCAGGCAGCAGCTCAGCTGGGAACCTCACACTTTTTGCCACAGCTTAAAATAACGCGAAACCTGGAAGATCCCATCCCTACCCTCCAGCTATGACCTGAAATGAGAAGCACGGCTAGGCAAACTGCAAACTACTAAATACGTAATTTTATTTTTCAAGGGGCCTGCTAACAAAAATGTGGTGAAGTTTCCTGGCTTAGGAAGCACACCCAAGTAAAATACCAGCTGTCCAGATAAGTGAGCTGGGGAGGGGGCGGAGGGAGGGAGCACTTCGCGAAATATTTTCCCATAGTTGGTGTAGTCAGAAAAAAAAAAAAACACACAACACCAACTTTATCTGCGTGCTAAGTAGCAAGCGTGCATTTGTCTCTTTTCCCCTTTAGTGCCCGATCAAGGAAGGCCCCACGCTCTGTCATAGATGTTACCGTCTCTCCTTTTAGGATCATTTAGTATTTTTTCTAAGAGGCACTGAAGGGAATCGGTGTCATTCCCCCCAAGCAATGCCCTGGCACAGGCTTGAGTTTTGTTGGGTACGTCTTTCTTTTTCCTCATGTTCTTTCTTTCCTAGATAGAAAACTCAGCTCGGTGCCCCCAATGTGTTTATTTCTTCTGTCTCAGGGAAGAGCTGCTCGCGAGAAGCGAATCCCTTTTATTCTCACTACCTTCCGCGATGTGAATAACTCTTTATTTACAGTGTTGGAAGAGTGTTATTACGGCACGAAGGAGACCACCAAAACAACACTTCTCCGACTAAATCCAGGGCAACGAGAGCCACTTCTCCCGTCTGAACTCCTAACTGGGGCCTTTCCGAGAAAGACAAAAAACCCACGGGGAGGGAAAAAAAAAAAAAAAAAAAAAAAAAAAAGGAAAACAAGGAAAGTAAAAAGAGAAAATAATAATAATAATAATAAAAAAATCAACAAAAAAGAAAGCCAAGGCACCACCACCTTCCCCATAGCCCAGCCTCTCTCCCGGAGAGGTCTGTTTTTTCCAGGACCCGTTTCCCGTGGGTGCTGGCACCTCAGCCAAGAGCCAGGCTGGGACTGCGCTCGCCCTGAAATTGCCGGCAGCGGCAGTGCCACCGCGCGGGTCTCCCCCCGGAGCGGGCGGCCGGGGGGCTCCCCGGCCGCTGCCCTCCCGCCGGACCCGCCGGGGCTCCCCTCCCGCCCCGCTCCGGGGCTCCACTCGCCGCTGCCGCCCGCCCGCCGCCGCGGCCCCGCGGGAGCCCCCGCCGCCCGCCCGCCTCGCTCCTGCCCTGGCCGCTCCGCGGGAACCGGCGCTGCGGAGCCGGGCCATGGCGCCGGGCGGCCCGGCGGCACCTACCCGTAGATCGCATCCTTGTCCCGCTTCAGGGCGTCGTTGACAGCCGAGCCCATGCTGGCTGGCATAACATTGGGGTGCGGGGCGTGGGCGCCGTAGTGCTGTCCGGCGTGGAGTGGCGGCCCATGGTTGAGGTGGTGCACCGGGGGGATCGGCCGGGGAGCGTGGGGGTCCCGTACATGGACGCCGGCACCCCTACTCCGTCCATCCCGCCGTAGTGGGGCAGCTCATCGTACTGTCAAAAAACGGGCCGGAAGAGAAGAAAGAAAGAGAAAGGGGGGTGGGGGGGGGGGGGGGTGAGAGAGAGAGAGAGAGAGGAGAGAGGAATAATAAAAAAAAAAAAAAAAAAACAACAAACAAACAACAACAAAAGTCAGAAGAGAGTAAAGCACCCGGACAGACACAAACAGAGCAAAACAAAACAAGAACAGCCACAACGGAGAGAGAAATGTGCAAAATGAAATCAACTGGGATCGGGAGCAGAGGCTGGAGAGGCTGAGGGAGGAGTGGGGGTGCGGGGAGAGGTAAAGGGGGAAAGTGTGTGTGTGCCTGCCTGGGTGTGCGGGGGGAGATGGTCCTCTTCAGCACGGGCAGGAGAAACCCTAACAAGGAAACGGGGATGAAAAGGAAGGAAACGGAGGAGAGAAACTAGAGTTACTCTGCGTTAGAAAGGAAGAACAAAAATAAAATACAATGAATAAACAAGCGAATCAAAAGCAACTATATAAATTAATCAACACTGGGAAGGAGAGAGGAAAGGTAGGGTGCATGGGGTGGGGGGAGGGAGATAAAGGGGGAAATAATCTGAAAGTTACCAGAAACATTATTTAGTAGCAATTCCCCTTGTCCTTGTCAAAGCCAGAGACAAAAAAAAAAAAAAAAAGCGCTATATGTGTATACATATATATACGTTCGTATATACACAGACACACATATGTATTTTCTTAGTCTTTCCTAGGCAGCGGCAGTAACGGCGGCGGCAGCAGCAGCAGCAGCAGCAGCAGCAGCAGCAGCAAGCTTTCCCCTGTGAAACCCGTGCTACTGAGCAGGCAGAGAGCAGGGAAATCGCGCTGCTGGGGGGAAAAGCTAGAGAGGAAAAAAGCGTGGAACAATTGCAGAGAGAGACACACACGGAGAGACACTCACGCACACACACAAAAAGCTAGTGAATAATTTTTGCTGCTATTTTTTAATAGTGGCCGCCATCATCATCAGCAACAGAGGAGAGCAAATCGGACAGGCCCCTCTTAAGAGAGGATTTATATATAGGTAAGTGTTGGAGATTTAAACCTACCCTTTGCGCCATCAGTCTGCGCTCCAATAAACTCCTGGATGTGTCGTATATTTAATATCCCAGTCCCAGCAAAGAAAGTGATTTAGAGTGAAGAAGATTCCTTTTTTTTTTTTTTTTTTTTTGCAACCCACTTATAGACTTCTCCTGTCCTCCAATATGGGTAAATAATAATAATACAACAACAATAACAACAACAATAATATATAAAAAACAGTCAAGAACCACGATGAGTTTCTGTGTTTTCTTCTTTTTTTCTCTCTTTCTCTCTTTCCTTTTTCTCTCTGTCTTTTTCCTTTTTTCTTTCTCTACGCAAAAAAAAAAAAAAAAAAAAATGTCAAGCCCCCAAACTGAAGGTTACGATCGGCCCGTCAGCAACCCACATGTAACCAAACTGTCGTGTCTCATGGCTTTTTGCCACTCCAGCTGTCAATCAAAGCCAGGGAATGTCAAGGTAGTGAATGAATGATGGTTGATGATGATGAAGAAGAGAGGAGGAATCTTTTAACCCCGGTTTCTTCTTCCAGTAACTCCGCGCTCGGGTTTTGCCTTTTAGGATCGCCTATAGGGTTGGTTGTTGGATCTTTTTTTTTTTTTTTTTTTTTAAGTACTGTGAATGGGGGGTGGGAAAAGATGCGAAGAAAAATTGAATAGTTTTGCAAAGCCCGGACTTCCCCCTCTCTCTTTTTTTTTTTTTTCCTTTCTTTTTTTTTTTTTCCTTTTTTTTTTTTTTTTTTTGGGTCTCCCGGCAGGTATTTTTGTCTCCCTCTCTCCCTCGCTCTCTGAGATGAGTGAGTGTCAGTGAGTGTTGGCAGGTTGGCTGCTGGCTGCCTTATAGAAGAGGCTCAGTTTTGCAGCGCTGATCGGCGGGAGACTGAAGTGACGGAACCCGGAAGTAGTGGTGGCCATAGCCAGTCCTGCAGCGCGGCGGCGGCGGCGGCGGGGAGCGGCGGCGGGGAGCGGCGGCGGCGGCGGGGAGCGGCGGGGAGCGGCGGCGGCGGCGGGGAGCGGCGGCGGGGCGCGGGGCGGCGGGGCGCCCCAGCCGGCAGAGCGCCGGTGCTGCGCAGCGCGCCGGCAGGGCGGCCGCGGCGCCGCGCGGGGGGAGCCGCGCAGCAGCCCCTGCCCCGAGCGAAGCAACGCGTGTAGGAAGGAGCGAGCGAGCGTGCGAGAGAGAGGGAGGGAGGGAGGAAGGGAGGGAGGGAGCGAGGGAGGGAGGGAGGGAGCGAGGGAGGGAGGGAGGGGAGGAAGGACAGGGAGAGTGCGTGTGTGCGAGAGGGGGGAGAGGCAGGGGAAAACTGCAGAGAGCGAGAAGAAAAGTGCGATAGAAGCCCAGCCCCGGGTTGGTTTGCGCTAGATTATTTTAGCAACAAAATACCTTCCGATTAACCGCGATGTTTAGCGTCTGATTTATGCGCTGAATTATTTATTTAACTCGCCGGCTATCGCCGTTGCCGCGAACGGTATGCGAGTGCGGGGGCACGGAGAGCTACAGTGCGCGGGGGGGCCGCGCAAAGTTGATCTTCCCCGGGAAGCGAGCCTGCTCCGGCCGAGTACTCGCGTCTCCGCCAGCATGTTGTGCTGCAAGTGTGGTTTCTTTCCTCTGACAATTCATTGTGCTTTCTAAAAAATTAATTTTCCAGGGCCTGGAGAGAACGCCTCGTTCAACCCTGTTGGCACCGCTCTTCATTAAGTGATCGCTGCTATCAAGCACGCTGTGGATGTCTTGGGGGGGAGAGGCGGGGGGGGGGGGGGGGAGGGACAGGGGGGGAGGGGGAAATCCCTTTTAGTTTTGCGATTAGACTGCCAGGCTTTGAAAAGAGCTTAAAAACAAGTCATGCTCAGCCTTTTGTAGGAGAGATCCAGATGTTATGTAGATTTTGTGTTCGCATGTTCATTTTGAGCGGAGCCGGCGGTGAGCGCCGGATTTAACGCGTGGATGTTGCCGGACTTTGCCGTGTATCGACGTTGCCGCTGGTGGAACGTATGCTCAAGTATTAGCTCGGTAATGCCTTCTAATGGTAGTGCTAATTACAGTGGGTTATTTAGCAAATTAAGTGAGATGATGCACCCCCCACCCTTGAACATCGAGTGAACTTTTCCATACACACCCGCAGACACACACACACACACGCATACGTTAATTTTGGTGTGTTTCCCTCGCCCCAATCACTTCGCTGGAGCTAAACCATGCCTTACCTCAGAACAGTCAATTACCAAAGCTACCCGGGCTCATCAATCATGGGGGATGCTTGAAGTTTAGGGGAGGAGCGATGGTCAAACTATCGATTGCTGCAGTTTTGTCCTCCCCAACCCCCCACCCTCGTTCACGGTCCCCCTGCACATAAAATCTAAAACAGACTATCTCGTTATAGTGGGATTTATCAATGATTATGTACCCAGTTGTGAACGTGGCCTCATACATAGCTGGGTTTTTAAAACACACGGCAGAAAAATACGATATATTCAGTTAGGTTTTGGTTTGGTTTGTTTGGCTTTTTGTGACGGTGGCGATGTTGTTTTTTTTTTTTTAAACTTTAAGAAAATGACTTCAAGGGATAGTTATAGTTATTTGGCCTGATTTTATAGGCGTAGGGAATGCGCTCCAGAGGTCAATAAACCCCTCCAAATGATGAATGATTGAGTACCTGTGATGATGATAGTGATTACCGGAGCAATTAAACAGTTTGATTAAATGAGCCATCATAACAATGATGTCTGCGGGAAATCAGCCCTCACATATAAAGAAAGATAGTGTGGAGGGCTGACAAACGCCAGTGGGCATTCCTGCGTGTTCCGATAGCGTCGAGCCCTGCAGAGCAGGGCTGTATTCACAAATATGGGGGGAAGATGGATAAAAGTCCTTCTCCTACTTTTATCCAGAGTCGCACCCTGCTTAAAACCGCCAGAAGCCGAAGACCAGACCCGTGCTTTTTTTTTTTTTTTTTTTTTTTTTTTTTTTTTTTTTTTTTTTTCCTAGAGGATCTCCTCCAAGATTAAGCTAGTTCTAAGAGCAACCGAATTGCTTGTGACTGACTTTTCACGGGACTGTAAAGAGGTGAGTAAAAAGCCCTTAGTATGTAGATCTCTTTCAAACAGTGGTTAAGTCGATTCATTTCGCAAGGAAAAAGCCAGTCTTCTTGTGCAGTATTTTATACTCTGTCGTATAAATCGGTAACGTAATTCAAGATATCATGGTAATGAATGCTTGGCTAATCCTTTGGGTGCGCGGAGACCTACAGAGCAGTAGGTTATGCAAATCCTTCCTACTTCTACAGCTGTAGTTTTTTAACGATTTTTTTTTTTTTTAAGAGATCTAGTCATCGGTGAATGCTATGTGGTTTTTTTTTTTTCCTCTCTCTCCCCCCCACCCCCCCTCCCCCGCCCCGCCTTAAAGATGCCAGATTTCTAAACTTACATGGAATCATTTGGTTGTGATAGAGCCCATACAGCCAGCTTAGAGGACGTGTTTTAAATATTTGTAGCTTCCAAACTTGTTTTTTAACCGAGGCAGCCGCAAACTCGGAAGCCTGGCCTCTTAAGATATACAAGTGTGTTTCATTTCAAATAGTTTCGGTATCACCAAAGAAGAGGTCTTTCCTTGTAACGTGGCCGTGCAAAAGTAATCTAGCTCCATTGAAGGCTCCATGTATTTGTTCAGACCCCAAGCTGTGGGAGAAGTTCATCAGTTTTCTTCTCAAAAAGAAGTTTTTAGATGACTTGGCTCCCATAGAAGAAAGCACTCCATTGCTTAGAATATAATTTAGACCTGATTTTTTTTCCCCCCCTAATTCTGTTTTTCACAGAAGTCCCTGTAGATTTCGGTTCTCTTGACTAAGAATTTGTTAGAAAGCAATCTAAAAATCAAAGCTGCAAAAAAAACAGCCAAAGAGTTTTGTAGTGTTCAATGCTGCTCCTTTCACTTGTTCCTTTTTTTTTTTTTTTTTCCCTCCTAAAACTAATTAACCCCCTGCATTGGCTCGCCCTGCTGTGCATGTGTGTAATCTGGGACAGGGACCAACTTTTACAAAGTATTTTTAACGTGATAGAAAGTGAAATTTCATATGGTGAATGAAGGGCTTTCATGTTCCTCCTGTGTCTTTTTTTTTTTTCCCCGTGAAAAGAGTCGAAGCCTTTTTCCTCTTCACTATCCCAGTGGATTAAAGCACACAGAGAACACGGTTTATAAAGCGCTACAGTTTAGCCATAAAAAGGAATCTCAATTTAGCGCCCTTAAGTGAAAGTACTCGGCTATTAAACAAAGATGCTGTTGGGAACTCGGAGGAAAATGGGGTATGTGCGTGCAGGGGGTGTGGGCTTCCACATTCTTAGGTCATTTTTTATTTACTCCCCCCCGTCTCCAGCCTAGTGACATATTTCTTTTAAAACACAGTAATTCGGAAATTCAATTGGCTAATTGCCATTTCTCGTGCATCACTTTCACAGCGAAGCTGTTTCCAGGAAAAGTGTGAAGGACGAGTCGGTGTGGTGTGGTGTGTATGTGTGTGTTTGGGCGCCTTTTTTTTTTTTTTTTTTTTTTTTTTAAGATCGGCTCAAAAGTCCAAAGAGAAATGAGGTGTCCGGTATGGAAGTGCATCTCAGTCAACAGCCAGCTCCTTTTGCCGAGGCTGGAAATGGTTTTAACAGGCGGTAAATTTCATCTTGTGGTGTCAAATTGGGGTCAGTTTGGGTTAGCGCTCTCAGTGTCCGAGCAGGAGCTGTCCAGCTGTGTGGGGATTCATTAAGGGCAAAAGATCCGTTTCAAGAAAAACAATACAAAGACAATCAGAGGGCTAAAGATCCTCTTCAAATCACATTTTACAAGTGCACCAGAACAAATATGGACGCTGAAACCTATTCCCTTCAAACTCTCGAATCGGCTTCTTAGCCCTTGGAGGGAGGGAGAGAGAAAATCCTCTAAAACTTAGAAGAGTCTGTTTTCAATCAGCCTTTCCGAAGTGTGGCATCTTAGTCCTCTTTGCTGGCCTTTGAGACATGCCTCTCCCGCTCGCTCCCTCTCCCTCTCTCTCCTTTTCCACAGCTTTGCAAAAGCGGATGGCACAACAGGTAATATTTCAGATTTCAAGAATATATTCCACGGGGGATCTTAAAACGCCGGTTGTAAGCGTCTGTGCGCCTAGCGCAAGATTTAAGGCGAACAGAAGGGTTTTTTTTTTTCTGGGGGGGAAGCAACCAATGCTTGCACGAAATCCTATTGGAGCCCTTCGGAAATTTTCTGCACTCCTTGTAGGCGATGCTGCGGTTCTGATGGTCATTCAGGCTGGATTTACTCTACGGTTCCTAGCATTTGTGGAAAGCACCTATTGCTAATATCTGGTTATATAAATTCGCGTGGTTTAAATCCTCTTAGCGTCCCTACATCTGTTAGAACAATTGACGCCTTGCTACAGGGACAAGTAACTCCAACCTTAATCTTGTTTGTAACTTTAGTCAATGTTTGTTTGTTTGTTTGTGCGTTGAGTTCAAGTGTTTTTGGGGTGACGCCATTGTGTTCGGAAAGGCATAGGCTACGTTTGCAGGCAAAACTCCCCACGGACGAGCTAAGAATATCGCCGAACGGGACGAAAAATTTTGCATATTTGAATTGGCATTGTTATCTTGAACTATCGTTCTAGGAAATGTGTCATATTTAATGAAGAAAGCAATCTGCCTAGTAAAATGTGGCTGTAAAACATGGTCATTTACACCACCATGACCCCGTAGTGAAATCCACGGGATTTTTTCTTTTTTGTTTGCTCGCAAGGCAAAGTGTGGGGTGTAAATAGTACCTTTTTCCTTATTATAATCAGGATTACGCCACAGTTCAAAACTCCTACCCCCAAAGTCGCTCTTCCTCACACTTTCCTTTGCCTTTACGGTCGGTTCTTACAACTTGAGTCACTTTTTATTCGCCTCAGCCCACTTGGTCACCTCGGACTTCCCGCAGCTGCAGGACTTTCGAGGTCCCGTCTCGGGTGCCCCTGTGAATCATGCACATTTTAGCTTCTGCAGATCACTGGGTTCATTTAGCTCCTCACCCTGACACCTCCCCCCCCCCTTCACCCCCCG
This sequence comes from Tauraco erythrolophus, assembly GCF_009769465.1. Taxonomy (NCBI): domain Eukaryota; kingdom Metazoa; phylum Chordata; class Aves; order Musophagiformes; family Musophagidae; genus Tauraco; species Tauraco erythrolophus. Next base: position 38,295,021 of record NC_141470.1, on the reverse strand, counting down.
CCTGCCAATAGTGTACTTCGCTTTCCAGCAATCTATTATTTTTCGAAAAAAATCTTTCCAGTCCAGAAAGTCAATGGTAGCCCATCACGCTGAACTTTTCTGACCTCGACTGCGGTATGACCGAGATCTTTGGGAGCTGGATTAGGAAGAGGTTCATTTCTTACCTGTTAACTTCCCTTTAACTGCGTTTCTCCCACCCCTCCTCTCTTTTTTTTTTTAATTAAAAAAAAAAAAAAAAAGAACCCCCCACAGCCAAACCCCACCGAACTTCCACGAAGCAAGAACGACCCGGGGTCTTTCTTCCCTCCCGAGCCCCCTTCATCCCTCGCCCCGGACTGCAGGGCTCTAACCCGGCGCTGGCGGGACTTCCCCCCCCCCCTCCTTCTCCATATCCCCCCCCGCTCCCTCCCCCGGTCCCGGCGCGGCGCTGCCATCAGCAGCCCTCGAGCGCTACCTGGCGGGGCTCCAGCGCGCGGGACGCGGAGAGGCGCGGAAGGGGGACAGGGACCCGCTCCGAATGGAGCGGGTCCCTGTCCCCCAGTTCCGCGCCTCTCCGCGTCCCGCGGGGTCTCCGAGCGCTTGGTTTTGGTGCTTCCCCCGCTCCGCGCATCCCACCCGGGCGGGTGGGCTGTGGGGGGGGGCCGCGCTGAGGAAGGGGCGCAGCGGCGAGCCCCTTTCGCGTCTGCGCGGTTCGTCTCACGCGGGTGCGTGTGAAGCGCTCATGTCAGCGGTGGTGGTTTTTATCTCTCTCTCTCTGTTTTTTTTTTTTTTTTTTTTAACGTCTTGGGCTGGAGGTTTGTAAAAGTGAAGACCATAAACGGCCAACGTGCGTATTTGCATCATAAACCAGGAAAAAAAATACCTGTCAGGGCTTCCCAACTTACGCCGTGCGGGCTGCTTCCACCAGGGTAGTTAAAAATCTAGTTTGCATGTGTTCGAAGAAGCCCAAAGCATTAACAAAATCCGTCTTTCCAGCGTGACACCGTAACAAAAAGGACAGTTAGGGCAAACTAAATCGCTTTAGTGCAACATCAGAGCATCCGAGGAGGCTCCGAACTCTGCTCGGAGCTCTCTGTTCCCGCTCACTCAAAATAGTCACTTTTGTTCTCCAGCTGCCTATAAAACTCCAGAAGAGGAGCGCTCTCATTTTTACGCTAGAGTTCTCGGTCCGGAGAGAACAATATCCTCCTACCTCTTTTGAAATGATACGAAGACTCTCTCAACACACAGGCGATCACTCGATGCACGAATCTTCCTTTTTTTTTTTTTTTTTTCTTTCCCAAGAGCTGCTCGACCCATTGTTTGAAGTGAGATTCAGCGCCCAGCCCAAAGAGAAAAGGAAAAAAAAAAAAAAAATCTTAGGAGCCCGGTCTGGTATTGCATAGAGGAAGAGCTGACAAAATATTACAGCGTGTTTCCTAGAAGTACGTGACGAGAGCCGGCGGTGTGTTCCCGAAAGAGAGCTGTCCCTGTCCTCCCCCCGCAAAAAAAAAAAAAGATTGTGATCGCCTTTGTACGTCTTTTTTTGATGCCACAAAGAGAATGCAATATACGTATATGTGTTTGCTCTCCATACAAGAAATGCGAGGGACGGTACAATGGAATATACGGCCGGTTAGCCCTCGTAATGCTTAGTTTTGCTGTAATTAATTGAAAACAGTTATTAGGTCGTCATTGGCGATAGCGTAAATAATTGCAGCAGATTTTTACTTAAAATTGACCGGTCACGGAGTGATAGATCGATTCGAGGTATAAAAATGATGTATCAAAACATCAATGTCGATTATTTGAAATATTGTAGTCGAATCTTTTTATTGCTTCATCGGTTAAGTGTCTGAAAGTGCTGTGTTCCAACATATATTATGTTGTCAATACTGTCAAAACTGTCAGTTTTATTACAGTGGATTTGTAATACATTTCGGATTTGCTCATTTACATAAAATGTCCACCCCAGATACTCCTCCTTTCCCCCATCTCTGAAAATCTATGTCAGTTTAATGAAAGGATTCAGGATTCATAGCTAAAGCAAAAAAAAAAAAAAAAAAAAAAAAAAAAAAAAAGTGGAGATATTGCTCCATTAAGCCCAATTTAAACATCCCTTTGGAAATCTTGGACTATTTTTAAGTTGCCATAAGAGGGAATCCCCCTCCCGGCCCCACTTCCTCCTTCCCCCCCCTTATTTCCCCAATAGAATTTAAACACTTTTCTACCCTCACAACTAGATAAAACCCTTCAGGAGAATTGAGAGAGTGTACAGGGAGGCAGAGACGAGCCCAAGCACACCTGTGAACGCCGAAACCCTCCCAAAGAGAGCATCAGCCCCCGAACCGCGCACACACGCGCGGGGCTTTGGATCCTGCTAGGAAGAAGGAGACAAAAGGAGCAATAAATATGTGTGATCCTTTCTTAACGGTTTGGAGCCCAAAGGAAAAACGCTAATTGGAAGTAGTATTGAGCATTTGATGCCCCCCTCGCCCCCCCATTTTATCAGGTTTTGATCCGATGTGATTATTCACTTTAACTGTAAGCGCTGATTTTTTATGAGCGTGATCTCAGACGCCTCTCTCTAATTTTCTCCGAGAGCCCAGCTGAGGAATGAAAAAACTCAGGAATAAATAAATCCATTTACACACTAAACTCTCTTCGATCGAGCAAACAGTGAAATTAGCCAAGTAACTTTATTCCTCACCCCATCCGTTTCGGAAGGATGAAATTGTTTTAAAGGCATTGGTAAGATGGACCTGAGGTGTGTGTGTGATTTCTTTTTTCTTTCTTCTTTCTTTCTTTTCTTTCTTTCTTTCTTTCTTTCTTTCTTTCTTTTTTCTTTCTTTCTTTTTTTTCTTCTTCTTTCTTTCTTTTCTTTCTGTTTCTTTCTTTCTTCTTCTTTCTTTCTTTTGTCTTTCGTCTTTCTTTCTTTCTTTCTTCTGTCTTTCTTTCTTTCTTCTTTCTTTCTGTCTCCTCCCCGCCCCCCAGGAATAAGTATGGGTAAAGCGATGCTGAAGAGAATTCTGAGTTCACGGGGAAGAAGGAAAGGTTGGTTTGGGGAGCGGCAGCGTGCCTGGCAGGTATTTTAATGACCATCCCTTCCTTTGAACACTTTCAGTTTCTCTGCTTCTTTCATCCGGAATATCTTCCCCAGACCAAGTATGATTCTGTCGTATTATTGGGTGTGTTTGTGATCATTCTGAGGTAAATTGAGAAGTAAGCTGCGCAAAAGGAGGAAATCGCCCCTGGGGTGCTTTGTTTACTTTGGTTTGTAAAATCCTGCTAGGAGATGGTTTCCTCAGTGTGTGGCAAGTGTTTCTCAAGAAATTCATCAGCCCTTCTACAATTACTTCGAGCTTCGAGGGAAGAGAGCTGCCATCACTTTCTCACATCCCAAGGTGTTGCATGGAGGAGAGAAGAAAAGGCTTTTAATATAATGGAGGGGGTGGGGGGAACGGAGGCTGCAGAAAGCCGTTCCAAGCCTCTACCTGAAAAGAAAAACCTACAAGGGTATATCTGGGAGACGTGTGCCATTTAGCGATGGGGAAAAGTACCCATCTTGTGCAGTAATTAGTCTGAACAATAAAACATAATTGGAATAAAATCAGTTGGAAATTCCTGCGTTTTAATTACGTTTCATTTTGTGGTAAGCCGTAAATTATGAATGCCTCTCAATTAAACACTATCCACTTGTAAAGCATTTAACAACAATTATTCCTTAATCAGTTGGAATGTTAGCCACAAATGATGCTGTTAAACATCAAAGGGACGCCTTAGACGTTACCTTTTAGTCATAAGTAAGAGGATTAATTTCTATAATTAGAGGGGATAAATATGTGCATAAATACATCTGATTTTTTACGCGTTCTCATCCTACCCGGGAGAGGCGAGGATCTTTGACATTTCCTGCACTTCCAACTCTCCCTCGGCTTAGAGGAGGCGACCCCGGGAGCAGCGAGGTGAGAAAATCCCTCCGGGGAGGCCCGATCCCGCGCGCCGCTCCGCGTCTCTCCGCGGGCGCCGGGCCACCCTCCCGCCACCGCACCGGGGTCCCGGGATCGGACACGTCACGGGCACGGGCTCCGGGGTAATTCACAGCCCTCCTTGGCTTTTATTTACACGTTTTTTTTTGCGGCACCTGGAGTCTACAGTCTACCTGGAGTTTCGGTTCCCCCGGGGACAATTCTCTGCCCCAAACGAAGCTCAAGATTTGAGTTGAATACCGAAATAAAATTAGCATGACCTTGATTACACCCTGTATGAATATCTCATTTACCTAATGATTATGTCACGTACGCAGAGGGTCAATTTCCTTTTAACCTTTCCCATTGCTGCAGTAAGCATTCTTTTATAATCAATGGCTGTTTGAATAATCAATTCACATTTTATGATCCTGACAAACTCAATATACATGTGCCTCGTTTCAGCAAAGCAGCCGGCCCTTCTCCGCGCCGTTTTCACGTCCGAAGAGCTTGCGGCGGGGTTCGCCGGCTCCCGGGGAGCCGCCCGGGGCCGCGCACGCCGGGCTCCTCTGGAGGCTGCCGGCCGCTGCGCCGCTGCCCTCCGCCCGCTCTGCCGCTCCGCCGCCGCGGCTGCCTCCGCGCCGGCCCGCCGGGCAGCCGTGCCTGCCCGGGAGGATGCGCCCCGGCAGACAGGCGCAGGCTCAGGGCGTCACGGCGGCGCCCGCAGCGCCGTGCATCTCTCCGGCGCTGGACGTGCGCTTTCATGTGTGTTTTCCCAATCGCTCAGCCCAAAATGCGCGGTTTTACCGCTCCTTTGCCCGTCCACCCACCCCGGTCTCCTTCCTAGGCACGGGCACAGCAAAACCCGGTCGCCCGGGACCGTCCTCTCTTTCTGCGTTTGCCCGGACAGCCAGCCGGGGGGGGACGAAGTTCTCCCGGCTCTGAAGCCGAAGGCAGAGCGGCTGCCCGGCCCCCGGCCTGCTGGAGAGTTCCGGAGGGGGGCTTGGTGTCCTCGGCCACGCCGGCGCAGGGGAAACCTTGGATCAATCTTCGCATTAAATTAACTGTCCCGCTGACGTTCACGAGTCCCTCCCCGCCACCAGCCCCTTTATCGCCTCTCCCAGTCGTCTCCAAATTGGGCATGGGGAAACTTGCCCCAGAAGCGTGGGCCCGAACCACAACCCGAGTGCAGAAGCGTACGCGGAGGGGAGGAGGTTTAGGGCAGGCTGAACTTTGCAAATGTTTCTGCTGTAAGTAGCTCGCATTTGCTGTGATCTATGGGTGAGTCAGGAATCGAGACTTACTGCAACCTTGTTCCCTCTATTGGATAATTAATGCTGATCATAGCGGTTTCTACCTACGAATGTGTGTTTCGTTTTTCTCTGCAGGGTCTATGGTCTTTGGTATGTTGTTATTCCTGAAAGGTAATTGCATTTGATATTCTCTCGGGGAAGGCTCATTAGCCAAGGGCAGGGTGGCGTTGCCAGTCTCAGACTTTCAACAATTCAATGCAAACATTTGCCCCAGAGGTTTAGTACAAGACTCCTAGCTCACAAAACAGCCCTTGGATACAGCGTTTCCCTAAGAAACCTTGGGTCTAAAAAGAAGTACATATATATAGTTTTTTTTTCTTCCCCTGCCCAAGCAGAAAACATATTAGTTCAGAGGTTTTTAGTTAACCCTCACTGTAAGTGGTTGAAGCTACGCAAGAGGATTAGACTGTTGCCTTGGACTGCAGGACTTCACCCTCTCTATTGTCAGAAGATACCCAGGACACAAGCATGGATGAATTAGCAGAAAAGACACCACGTCTCCCATTCCTCGCATGCACTCTTTTACACTCTCTGAATATTTACAAAATGCATGTTGAAAACACTTCCACTGCCCACCGTTACAGATCTACACTTGATTCTTTCTTATACACGCCTGCTGTCATCTCTTTGGCTCCTTTCATCTCTCCTGCTAAATTAATTGCTCACTAATGCAAGGCAATGAAACTCAGGTATAAGGTAAGTTAGGGAACATACATTAGTTAATACTACCATTTTATGAAGGTGAACCCTCCATGACTGTTCTCATTTTATTTTTTCCCTCTGTTGTTCATCATTTTGAAAATCTATTCTTCCATTTGAATCCTGGCAGGTTGGGCAGGAAGATTCACAGTAACATTGTACGGAATGGGAAGATCCAGTTCTCACAGGAGAAAACGGTCCCGCAGGACCACTGAAGAGGAAGCAGAGGGACAACATCTAGGCGTAACAAGTTCTCAGACATCACAAGGTTTCCACATTAGAATAAAAGAACGTAGATCATGGATAACTAGATGGTATATACTTCCTGGTGGTGGTGTTAAAGAGCAGACACCACTCTTAATTCCGAACTACAAACCCTATGTCTGAAGTGTACATCTAACTGTCTTGCTATATTTACATACTTCCACTTGCCATGTTTTTCCCATCACAGTTAGCCAGTAAACTCAAAGAGCAAAACTCGTCTGTGCTGTATCACCACTGGCTTTAATGTTAGCATGTTAGAAAGGAAATTGTCCTGCAGTGCGTGACTACACAACAAAAGCAGGTCCGAAAGACTAGACGCTGAGATGTTACTGGGTTTAATCCCGCTCCTCAGAAGGGCTGCCGATTGGTCTGTAGGCCTCACCTAATAGGACCAATAGTTCATAGACAAACATCTCAATGCTGTGAATCTCCTTCAACAATATTTCCATACTGACAGCCTTAAATCTTTTCAAGTCCAAACCTGTGTCCCAAAGTCCCATGACTGAAGGAGAACGTGAATGAAGCATGCAGGGTAGGATTCTGCAAAGTGGTTTTGCAGGATTCCCAGTCTGCCAGTGCGAAGTCCTCAGCTTTCCAGGTCCTGCTGATAGTAAATGTGGATAGTCACCACCTTTGCAGTAAGCCCTCAGCACAAGAAAACATTGCTTGTTTAATTCATACTTGGTGATTCACAGCCATGGTTTTGCTTGACACTTTAAGTACCTCTGTGTCATGGTGGCACATTCTGGTTTTTCAAAAGGTTTTTCAAAATGAACAGGCTTTTCAGTGATGAAAATGATCAAGTTAATGTACTGATAGATTCATTTTAAAGTACATGCTAAATTTAAAACTTGTCTCTTATGCATTATAAACCATCACTAATAGTTCTATTGATCAACGACATAAATAGCTCTAGCAGAAGCTTTTCTTTGATGTAGATAAACATAAACAGCACTGAAAAAATAACACGCAAGTGATTGTCCTATACTCTTACCTTGAGGCTATATTGTGATCACAATAAGACATATCTAGGCATGTGTCATACTGCATAATACTATTTCTTGGGTTTTTGAGGGCACATGACTTTACCTTGGACTTCACAACAGCTGAGACATGCTATTTAAAAGCATGGTCCTGGCATTACTGAAAAAAAGCCCTACTAAGCTCTATAATTATTAACCTATATATGAGATTTTTTTGAAAAAGTTGCTTCACATTAAATACTCAGATCGTTTTATTTCTATTATTCATGTGCAAAGCTAAAAATAAACAGCTGAAATAGTTTTTCTCTTTATGGAAGAGCTGATAAAACTATTCATTTGAAATGAACTCTTGGATGAACGCAGCCATACTTTCTGGGCTCAGATCTCTATTCCCAGTTGGAACCCCGCACCGGATCAGGGCAGTACAATCAATCCTCTGAGGGAAAGTGCTTTACTACGAAATATTCACAGAGAATAGCTTAGGCAAACAGTTTCCAGCCTAAGAGTCATTCACAATATGTTCACTTGGGCTTTTCATTTCATTACTCTGATGTGTCACTGGTCACCTATCACACTTGCTCTATTTCCCAATAGGTTGGTTGAAATTATTTAAACAGGAGACTAAATGAATAATAAAACTGCCTGAGAAATATTCCTGTCTGTGGCTGCGTGCTTTTGTTTTATACAGTTGTTAATCCGAAGCTTGATTCTGCCTCCGTTCCATTTAGTAAGAGCAGGATTTGATCCATAAAGGAAATGTATTCACCTAATACTTGTTCAAAGGAAAAACCTACTTGCTTTAATGTTCACGTATATGGTCACAAACAGAATCAAAACAAGAGCCATCTGAACCCCTAGAGCTGCTTTATAAATAGGGATGCAGTATGAACCCAGGAACATAACCGTTTTGTCATGTAGGTTAATTTCAGCTTTCAAACGTTATAGAAAAGCATCAATGCCTTTCCCCCACTAACTGCAGCCCGCCCACCCCCCCCCCCCCCCCCCCCCCCCCCCCCCCCCCCCCCCCCCCCCCCCCCCGGCCTGGTTTAACTTCAGATCACTTCCCCTGGCGAGCAGCTTTTGATACTCAAGTAAGATGATATTGTTTGATCCAAAAGCAAATTTCTTTTTGCTGTTGTTTCCAGACTTCATTCATTGAAGAAGGTCCTGTCTGCAGCCAATATGTTCATGGTAACTGTTCCCGAAATAAACATCTAGCAAGATTCTTACTATTTGAGAAAGGCATTGCTTTCATTACATAATCCTCCATAGATGGGAAAAATGATACAAAGATCTCGACCCTGCTTTTCTTGGGCACCTAACAGTTCAACAGACTTTTTTTAGATTAACAAGCCTGCAAAGAATGGGATTTCAGACCTGCTGTGCTGTGATTACTATACTTCTAGATGGGTTACTTTGTTTCCTGGGAAAGGGTATATATTATATCAGTATTTTTAAGTTGGGGAGTTATTCTACTGGATTTACCATAGCCACAAAAATAAGTCAACTGAAGAGGTTTTTTCCTCTGACAATTAAGTTCTAGCAGTGAATGCTTACAAGTCAGAGGAATGAATTCTTAATTTTTACTCAGATCTGAAGATCTGAACTGTCTTAAAGCTAGAAACCTTAGGATGAGAGGATTTAGTCTTGATATTTCTTTCTGAATAAAATACTAAATAAAACTGTTACTATTCCAATGAAACATGCTAAATGATGTTGATGTGCACCCAGGGACAGAGAGAAAACAGAAGGAGTTCACGGACCTCATTCTCTTCTCTTCACTTAAGCAGGAGAAACTCTAGTGAAGTTAATGGAGTTACAGTGACACAAAACTGTAGTGAGAATTGCACAACTTGTGTTTAGCTAGATGCTATTACTTTAAAACCAGAGTTTACTTCACTAAACAATCTGCAAATAAACACAAAACAAAGGGCAAATGAGACATATTACAAGTAAGCATGCATGCAAAAAAGGTAAGTGCAAATTAGATTTGAATATTCATGAGTCACAAATCATTGACAGTTTGAAATAATGCAAAACAGCTTTATAAATGAGGTTAAGGCAAGGGACATCAAAGAAAGGCATTGCTAAATCAATAGCAATTTGATTGTGCATATACTTGTAAATTGTGGTTACAGTTTTTGTGACATGGGAGAAAAATACTGCACATGTAGTGAAGAAGGGACATATAAATATTCTTTCTGAATGTGTTTTATTTTTGCAATTCAGCATGTGCTTGGAGACCTGCCATGTACAAAGTGACCAGATATCATTTTTATTTTTTTCCCCCAAGAGAATTATAGTTTCCTTTGAGTATCCAATCTCCTGTGTTGTGTTGCTTAGCATGACAAAAAATTCAGTTGTCAACAATACCTGAACAGCAATACTTTAAAATAGAATAATTACTTACTTTGCTTGACTTCAGTAGAAGGATCACCTGCTAATCAAAGTACTGTCATAAAATCATGACCAGTGGAGGTTATCTACTTGTTTCAGAGAATTTAGTTCTCAGAAGTGAGAATCAGATGAGTTGCAAGTCTCAGAGCAAATTGCTGGAGCACAGGGATTTAAAAGAATGATAGCTTGAAGGATGGCCAGCCTGACCATTTAAATCAGAGTTTCTTCATTTTCCTGGCTGCAAGCATCGATAAAGTATTGGATCTCCTGTCTTATTTGTGAGTTCTGCAGATATTTGTAATTGAATGGTTTGAAATGTTGATGAGAACACAGAAACAAAAGGCAAAATTGCCAGAAGTAATCTGCCCATTTAAAATTACTCCAGGGTGTTTGTTTTTCCTAAGGGTTTACATTTTGATTACTTAACACTCACTTTCATATACTAACTGATCTCTTTCTTCAATGTCCTTTACATACAGGTGATGTACTCTCTGGCATGCCAGATGAAGCTTCACTGGGTCAAGTGAAGCTAAATATATACATTTACCAATACTGATAGTAAAACCAAGGAGGGATATCAATTCGGAAATGATATAGGGTACTCTGGTTCTTTAAGAAGCAGCACATGACTTCTTGCAGTGCTGCCTTTAAAAGCATCTACTCACATGAATGAAGCTGGCAATTAACTCGTGTCAAAACATTGTAGAAGGAGAAACCCAGATGTCGAATAACTTAGGAAAGGGATAACCTCATGTCCTCCCAATCCCCTAGATGAGCTTGTCAGAAAGCTGATGTGTCTCTCATGCCATCTCAATATAGAAAGATACCTGTATGTGCCATGTTTAAATTCAGAGAGCCTTCTGCAATAAATTCTTTATATCTATGTATTCCTCAGCATAAGTAAACAATAGATAAATTAGAAAGAGCCACTCAAGAATGTAGGAGGCCAGATTACCGTTTCAGGGACGTTCCCTCTGACCTTTAGAAATGAATCTCCCTTCAGGAAGAGCAAAGGAAAAGTTATCTTGTGGGCATAGCAGAGAGCTGGAAATCAGCAGTCTTACATTTCCTTCTGGCTTTCTCACTGTGACTGGCCAGCTTTATCAGAGGTGAATTTTATGCCTCCCTCCATATATTATAAAAAGACGCTCACAATACATAGCTTCATGGTGACATGACACGGAATTCGTAAGAGAGCATGAGCATCCTCTAATGAAGAGGTGTCAGTATACAGCCAGTACATTAACTTTGTAATCCTGTTCAAATCTCTATCTTTAGATTACATAATACTGCAGGTTTTGTTTGTCTGTTTATAACCTCTTGCACCTTCAGTAAAGCACGTATTAATTTAAATGAGAAATTACCATCTCTTTACATTAGAAACCATTGTCAAAGTGTTAGTGTGTGCCTATAAGCAAAGGAAATAATACCAAAACTCTTCTATGCTTTTTAGGCTTAAATGCACCCATCATCATGGAATCTGAATGCTGCTTAAAGAAATGTGCTTTCTCTTGGATTGGTTCAGCTCTGTGTAGCTATTGCATTACTTATGAAAATAGGTCAATGGATTTACAGACTATTCTTCAGTTCGGCAGAAGAATAACAACGAGCCTGTATCAGGTCAAAGTTTTGAAGGACTGGGTTATTTTTATTTTCTGGTAAATTCATTTTTCTTGAAGGAAAATATAAAAAAATGAGCAAAATTAATGCAGCCAAAGAGCGTGAGGTCTTTTCAGCCTCCAGAACTCGATTAATTTTATCAGGATTTTATTTCTACTTCATTCCCAGATTTCTTTCTCATCTCTCTTCTTCATGGAGTTTATTATATCTTTCCAACAAACCTCCACTACCTGGTCTTTTGTAAGCCTTTCTTTAAGTCTACTGATACTGATTTCTGGCCTTTAACTGGGGATACATGCTTTTACAGACCTAATATATTATATGTTGACCTGAAGCAGGCAATGCAGAGCAGCTCATAACAGACCACTCAACCCCACATCTCTCTGTGAATCACCAAACCAAATAAAGAGAGACCCTGGCTCCCTATATGTGATCTGCAGTTATACCAAGTACACCTCCTCCCAAGTTCAAGAAGGTGAGATCTCTTTTTGATGAGAAAGATCCTCTGCCTGCTTTTTTTTTCCTGCACGAGTACCTTTGCCTGTCTGTTTCCCAGCTCATTTCCTCCCCTTGTGTCAGACAAAAAGGGACAACAGGCAGCTCTCACTAGAACCAAATTTGCAGTAGCTGGGTTTTGAGTTTCCCATGCAGTATTTCATCTTCAGCTGTATTTTGGGGAAAAAAAGATGTATTTCTGCTGTACTTCTAGGCTTTTACTCTTTCCATTTGCAGTGTACGCCAGGTTTCTTTGGAGATGAGGGTCAAAGCTCTAACCAATCTCCACTACTCTCCCATGGTAGGTTCCTCAAACTCTTTCCTGACAGGACATGGTTTATCCACATTTGAATTATTCAAGTCTCTTCCAGGAGGTATAGTAGTGGGGTCCCTGTTCACATCTCCTGTGGTTCCTGCCTACATTCTTTCAAAAAACTTTCAAAATTGTGTTTGTGTGTGGTTGCCTGAGGGAGATAGGGGAATGAGCTCAGAATAAGATGAGAAGACAGCATGGCTACTTTTTATCCCCCTTCTTACACTAATCTGTGCTGGGATTTTTTCTATGGGTCTTTGATCAGAATCCAGGAAAGAAAAAGGAGAAGACCAAAGTCCCAACCTAAGTCTCCTAGTCACCTCATCTATGCAATAGAGAGAGTGGAAGTCCCAACAATCTTGTACTTGATGAAAGGAGGACCCGCTATGGTGAGCAGAGGAGGGATGGCTCCAAACAGCAGACATCAAACACTCTGATCCTCCAGCAAATGAACAGTAGTGCCTAAAATCCTATAATGTAGAGTCTTGTCTGACATTGCAATTGGAGACAAGGAAAATGATGTAAACTATAAAATGTGAACCTTTGTGGATAATTCACCATCAAGCAGTGACCTTGAGATCATGGAGGCACAATGTATCCTGAGGCATGGAGGGCCTGGAGATGAGTTTTTGCCCGTACATAAGTCCATAGTGATTTGACTGAAGATAGTGTTGTTACACCATCATTGTAGTGAAAGAAATAGATTAAAAATTAATCGAAATCATATGGGAAGTTCTGAGAACATCACCTTACATTTCTAATCAACTATAATGCAAGACAGTTTCTCTTAAATACGTAATATATCCACAAGTCTCCCTTTGTTGATACAAGAAAACCGTACTGCTGTTGGGATATGTGTCCTGTAATATTCTCTACTAAATTTCATCCAAAATGCTAATACTTGTGAGATGAAAAATAATTACATAATACATTTTATCTTTAGAGTAAATCTGGTAATTGCCAAATCCTAGTTGTCAATACAATACGAGATCATGTGTGACCCAGACTTCACATGTGTCAACAAGTAAATTCGTCTCCTTCTGTTATTTCAAATTACAGGAGATAGAGACATAATCCTCACTGATCAATTGGAAACAAAAATGCTTTACCTTTTATTATATCTATGCCATCTGTTAAATAAACCAAATGCCAAACTTACTACATACACAGGGCATTAAAATGGCTTTTTATTTGGCTTGCATAGGAAAGCAATGCATTTCTATATACTCTGACTTCTTTACATGAATTATTATGTACTGCAAGTGACATCTACTGGAGAAAGCAGAGCTAAATGCCTACTCTACAAACTTTTTTTTTTGCTATTAAAAGGGCCTCCCCTCAGGAAATACAGCTGTTATTTAGTAGAAACCTTGCATCTGTGCCCATTAAAATACAGTTACTTACATCTTACAGGTTAGTTAAAGCAAAACTGTAGGACTGTCCTTTTCATGATACAGAAGGTACAGAAGGTTTTATCTTTTTCTTTCCTTTTTTTTTTTTTTTTTTCTTTACAGACAGGCTGTTAATACCACAAATTTTCTGAGTTAGAACAAAAGACTTTTGAAAGGAACAAAAGTTTGATCACGGTGTGTAGTCATCCTTGGTGCTATGAAATTACTCAGGACATATTATAAAAATATTCACTGAAAGAAATGTGGCTACAGGTCGAGTTTTCAAGCTTGCATGTTAACAGATGTGATACTTAAACAGAATTTACTTGAAGACCTAATGCAGAACCACACTATTGTCAATGGTATTGACAATATTACCTAGAAAGTCTGACAGCCTCTGCATTTTTAACATTACTTACTGGTTGAAGTTACCTATTGGGGACACAAATTCATAAATACCTGCACTATGTTAAACACTTGCAATGTGTACCTATCAAATGTTGCACGAGTTTGGTGCCTAAGAGCAGCACATTTCAAATAAAAATATTATTTCAGTGAAATATGATAAAAATCCCAGGAACACTGGAAGCAATGCAGAAAGCTGTGAACTCAGAGCTCAGAGCCACTCAGAGCTCCCGGGAGCATCATTACTTCTTATATGGGCTGTTGAATTCTTGCTTAAAAGCCAGTTCAAGTCGTTGGACAGATGAAGCACCAGACAATCCAAACTGTTCTTACTTGATTCCAACACAGTGAAGCCTAAACCACAATTCCAATTACTTTTAAAACTGCTTTAGCAAATCAATTCTAAACCCACTGACAATTTGGGAGAAATTTCCCTAGTGTAGACCAAACCCCAGGGTTTAAATGTGTATTCTTCACCAAGCGTGGGAAAGAGTTTCTGAGCCAGAGAAATCAGTTCAGAAAGTAAATCAATAGCTAGCAGCCATTTAAGGATTTGTTTATCTAATGCTGATCTTAATTTAGTTGCAATTTCCTCCATCAAATATGTTTCCCTTTTATTTTATAAGGAAATTTGATTTTGAAAGTTAGACTTTAACGCAGAGAAAAGGGACATCCTTTTATACAGCAATCGAAATGAGAGACATTTGTCTATTTGGAAAAAGTGCAGGAGGAGACATACCAATAATTGTCAAATGAGATTAAGTGGATAATCTGTATGTGATATGTCTGGGCCTGATTGTCCCTTCTAGCAGTAAAAACCCTAGGGAAGAGGCTAAGGGGACAATATTTCCCAAAGGATTTCCATATAGAAATGGCTCCAGAATTGTTCTAGTGTAGAGTTCTTTACTCTGTGGCAGAATAGACTGCAGAAACGACAGACTTGCTGGATTCCAAAGTCCAAAACCACCTGTGTGGAGGTAGATCTTACATGTTCACCTGTTCTGTAGGTTCTTGGCACCTCACTCTATCCTTTGACAGTGCTGCTACTTCCATATTAATTTCCCAAGTTTCCCTAGCTGGTGACTATCTTCTGTGATTCCCATTTTCCACAGTAGCTATGAATGGATGAGAGGAAGCTACGTCTCACACTTTGTCCCTTCCAATAGCTTCCTCTCTAACCTTTCTCTTTAGGAGCCCTCAGATTTCCAGAGTGCTCATATGGAGTCCTGAGAAAGAAAGGTGGTGCAAAAAAGTGATTGATAGAAAGAAGAACCATGATCTGAATATGTAGACTCTTTCATCTTTAGTCTTGGAAGTATAGCAAGAGTTTTAGATTTTTGGCTACAGAACTGGGGAGATTATGAGAACACCCAAATAACATTGATTTTCAAGCATGAGTGTTGCCTGTTAGAACTAGTGTTCTCTGGACAGGTAGCATGCAAAACTGTCATGCAATGGGATTAGTCAACTAAAATGGACCTCAAGCTTTGGCTTGGGTGTGTAATTCATAATTTACAATATCCTGTCTTTAAGTTCTCATTAGTGGAAATTGCAAGAAATTCATTTCTGTCATCTGCCTGATTTGAGATATGTCCTTCACAGCAGAGGCTGAACTCTTCGAATAGGTTTCCATTTTTGACCTAACTAAGCTTTCAAATGTCAAAGTTAAATTTCACTATCATCTTCTAAGGAGTGCTTGCCAAATGCCTTACAAATGTCTAAAATAGACACATTTTTAGAATTTGAAAGGGGTACATATTCTAAAAAATCAGCCCTACACAATAATCTAGCTTTTTGCTGTAATAAGACTTCAATCATTTTTGTTCAGTAATTTCATTTTTCTTATTTTCTCTAAAAAATTGCTAAATATAGCAGCTGCCGAAGTGAGAATGTAAATTGCCCACTGGAGAGTTAGTTCTGATCAACTCTGCTTTCACATTTTGGTGCATTTATACTGGTGCGAGATGTAAAGTGGTCAAAAGAGGATAAGTAGGCAATAAGAGGTGAAGCTGTACTACACTGAAAGAGCTTTAAACTAGATTTGAAGAGGCAAAGGGATAAAATCAGGCTCACTAGAGAAAACCCTGGGTGTGGTATGCCGGTGTTTGAGGGACAGTGTGCTAGCGAAGTCCTTTGGGTCTGCTGTCTCAGTGGAGATAGGGGATGGAGATCCATGCAGCAGCAAATATGCAAGGGTTGTTGATGAGTTAGAAACCACGGAAGTGCCTGAGAATGGCCGTATAGGAATTAGGCCGAAAAAAGTGTTGGGATCAATGGCCCAACTGAAGTGCATCTACACCAATGCACCCAGCATGAGCAACAAACAGGAAGAGCTGGAAGCCACTGTGCAGTGAGAAAATGATGATATAGATGCCATCATGGAAACATGGTGAGATGACTCACACAACTTCACGAGTGCCATGGATGGTTATAAACTTTTCAGAAGGGACAGGTAAGGAAGGATTGGTGCTGGGGTAGCTCTGTATGTTAGGGAGTGCTTTTATTGTCTAGAGCTTAATGATGGTGATGATAGGGTTGAATATTTACGGGTAAGAATCAAGGGGAATGCCAACAGGCATATACCATGCTGGAATCTGGTATAGATCACCCAACCAGGATAGAGAGGCAGACAAAATATTTTATAAGCAGCTGGGAGAAGTCTCACAATCATTAGCTTTTGTTTTTGTGAGGGACTCCAACTTATCAGATGTCCGCTGGAAATACAACACAGCAGAGAGGAAACGGACTGAGAGGTTCCTGGCGTGTGTGGAAGATAACATAGCTGGTGAGTGAGCCAACTAGGGAAGGTGTCCCACTGGACCTGCTGTTTGCGAACAGAGAAAGACCTGTGGGTGATGTGATGGTTTGAGGACATCTTAGGCATAGTGATGATGAAATGATTGAGTTTTCGACTCTCGGAGAAGTAAAGAAGAAGGGTCAGCAGAACTGCTACCTTGGACTTCTGGAGGCAGACATTGGCCTTTTTAGGAGACTGGTTGACAGAGTGAGTCCCTTGGGAGGCAGTCCTGAAAGGCAAAGGAGTCCAGGAAGGCTGGACATTCTACAAGAAGGAAATCTTAGAGGTGTAGGAGCATGCTGTCTCCATGTGCCAAAAGCCAAGCCAGTGGGGAAGAAGACTGGCCTGACTGAAAAGAGAGCTGTGGCTGAAACTCAGGAAAGAAAGGAAAGTTTATGACATTTGGAAGAAGAGGCAGGCAACTCAGGAGGACTACAAAGAAGTTGTGAGACTATGCGAAAACCCAATTAGAACTTAATCTGGCGGCTGCCATGAAAAATGATAAAAAATGCTAGGGAAGTTTATTGAGCAGATCATCTTGAGTGCCGTCATGTGGCACATACAGGACAACCAAGTGATCAGGCCCAGTCAGCATGGATTTACGAAAGGCAAGTCCTGCTTGAGTAACGTATCGCCTTCTATGACAAGGTGACCCACTTAGTAGATGAGGGAAAGGCTGTGCATGTTGTCTGCCTAGACTTTAGTAAAGCTTTTGCCGCTGTATTACACAGCATTCTCCTGGAGAAACTGGCTGCTCATGGCCTGGACGGGTGCACTCTGTGCTGAGTGAAAAACTCACCAAAGAGTTGTGGTGAATGGAGTTAAATCCAGTCAGTGGCTGGTCACAAGTGGTATTCCCCAGGGCTCAGTATTTGGACTAGTTCTGTTTAATTGTCGCGGACCGCTGGTATCTCGTTCTTCAGGAATCACAACTCAGAAGGTTGTTGTGATTCCCCTCGTATATCAGAAGGCTTTGTTTCACTCCAAAGGTCTATACTGCAATCAAAGGCTTCTAACAGAGAGCTTCAAGACACTGCTCTCCAGGGGCTCCTACCACTCCAGTCTCCAGGAGGGAACTGCCCCACTCCCTCTTGGGAGTGCCCCGCCTTTAACCATCCATGAGTCACGTGGTCTCCGGCTGACCAATGTGACTCACAGCACCTGTCCTGACGAGGCACAGGTGCTTTCTATTGTAGTAGCCCATGTAGCAGCCAGAAAACTTCCGCAACATTTAATATCCTCATCAATGATCTAGACGAGGAGATCAAGTGCACCCTCAGTCTGTTTGCAGATGACACCAAGCTGGACAGGAGTGTTGATTTGCTTGAGGGTCGGAAGGCTCTACAGAGAGATATGGACAGGCTGGTTTGATGGGCTGAGCCCAATTGTGTGAGGTTAAACCAGACTAAGTGCCAGGTCCTGCACTTGGGTCACAACAACCCCATACAACACTACAGGCTTGGCGAAGAGTGACTGGAAAGCTGTTCGGTGGAAAAGAACCTGGGGATATTTCTTGATAGCCAGCTGAATATGAGCCAGCAGCGAGCCCAGAAAAGAAAGCCAATAGCATCCTGACTTGTATCAGAAATAGTGTGTCCTGTCCCCCTGTACTCAGCACTGGTGAGGCCACACCTCAAATACTATGTTCAGTTTGGGGCCCCTCACTACAAGGAAGACATTGAGGTGCTAGCATGTGTCCAAAGAAGGGCAATGAAGCTGGTGAAGGGTCCAGAGAACAAGTCTTATGAGGAGCGGCTGAAGGAACTGGGGTTGTTTAACCTGGAGAAAAGAAGGCTGAGGGGACACCCTATCACTCTCTACAACTACCTGAAAGAAGGTTGTAGTGAGGTGAGTGTCTGTCTCTTCTCTCAAGTAACGAGTGACAGGACAAGAGGAACTGGCCTCAAGTTGCACCAGGGGAGGTTTAGTTTGTATATGAGAAAAAATTTCTTCACCAAAAGAGTGGTCAAGCATTGGAACAGGCTGCCCAGGGAAGTGGTTGAGTCACCATCCCTGGAGGTATTTAAAAGATGTGTAGATGTGGTGACTAGGGACATGGTTTAGAGTTGAACTTGGAAGGGCTAGCTTAACGATTTGACTTGATGATCTTAAGGTCTTTTCCAACCTAAGTGATTCTATAATTCTACATATCCTGTTTTGGCATTTAGCACCTATGCAGAATGATTGTAATGTATATGCTAGCCATCAGAAATGAGAATGTGTCCAGAAAACCAGCTATTTGAGGGATAAATCATAAAAACACCCCCATGATGGTAGCAATGAGAAATAATTTTTACAGGTGAAAAAATATATTCTGTATGCTTGCTCAAACATATCACAGACAACACACCAAAGCCTCCTGACTACACTTTATAGTAAGGGACTCTATGACACTTAATTCTGTGTGTCTTGACTTCTGGTGTGAGGAACATGAGTGCTATTTCCTGTGGGTTTGCATGAGACATGGGAGCAAGATTACATCTTTCATAAACTGCCAACTTGATTTCACAGAGTCTTTAAAAACATGTCCTCTGGGGAGAAGTATCTAAAACCAAGTTGATGTTCTGGATTGCTCTTTGCTTTCTGACCTTTAGATTAGTAGAGCTATGTTAGCAGGTATTTGTAAGAGTATATATGTCCATCCATCTGCCAAGTGTCTCTGCTTCTAAGGTGACTGCTGTGTATCGTTTACTCTACCTGAGGGGTACCATATCTTTTCTGTCTGATGTGGTCTTCCTTTCAAAGGGTTTAAGATAGAAAAATAATCTAAATTGTGATGTGGTGGATTAAAAGATCCTGTCTACACGGAGTATAACTTTTTAGAAAACTTCTGAATATTGAAAATGCAACACTGAGAGAAACTGATAGCTGAAATGCAACATCTGAAGAAACTGCATTTCCATATAACAGCTAAATCTGCAGTTTTACTTCAGATTCATCTTCTTGTGTTGGTGAAATCAATACGATCAAAGATTATAACCTAGTTTCGAATCAGCTTTAACTTTCTCTTGGATCTTCTGACATTTCCATTTCCATTTCCAGCCAAAAGTACTGTAAACACAGCCTTTCTGTGATGTTTAGCACTCTCATACTCCTAACATAGGAGCGATCATATTCTCTGCTGAAAAAACGATTGCAACCTTATCTTTAAATCTCTCTCTCTCTTTTAATCACTTATAAAACACTCTGAGAAGGTTGCTAAGACAAATAGGATCCTGGTGGATCCAACACAAGAGCGATCAAATGAGCGAGCTGGTCCTCTACATACTCTTGCTGGGAAACTCTTCAATCTCTGCCGCAGAGAACTATCAACATCTTATAATGCACGATATCAAAAGTCTATAGCAAGCAGATGACTGATACATCCTGGGACAGTACAACTTTTTGTTATCATAACAAAGACAAAATATTGAGATGAAAAAGAGTATACGAATAACATTTTCATATGCTTTAATTTAGTTGTATAAATAACCACATTAAAATAAAAAGCTTTCAGAAACATTGTTTCTTACAGTTTTCAGGAACAAATACACTAAACTTTTCTTTGAGACCTATGTGTCTGACAGATTGTGAAATCAATTGTCCCGAATCTCTCCTCTTATACTGCATATTACTACTGCATGTTATTAATGAAGCAGGGCAGAACTTGCTTATACAGGAGGACCTGAGGTTCCAGAATACAAGCAAGGTCTTTTACACATTACTTTGTACTTTTTGCAAGATGGTACCACAATCCAGATGTTCAGAAATTCCAGATGTAATTCAAAAGTAATTAAAACCCAAATTTCACCAATAATGACAAATTTACATTATTTTCAGAGCTCTAACATGAAAAAAACAAGTAGTTGTTGAAGATTCTTCATGCTGCAAGAAGGCCTGTTGCTGGAACCCTCATATCATGTTGCGTAAAGAGAAAAATGTGCATAAAATATGAGATTTCATAAACTCAAAGTATGATCAAGTGGTTAAGCTATAGACCCTGAAAAGGTGTTTCTATCTGTTGCTACGCCAGAAATACTGTAAGTCACATTAAGATACTATTTTTACAGGTGACGACTGTGTTCATCATTAGTTGAGTGCCCCTATTGCAGTATTTTGGCCTCACCTTTTGGAATAGACTTCATGACTGACTGTGTACGTACTGGAAGCTGTGAGTATGGCTACTCCTCTGCTTTTGGGAAGAAATAAATACAAGCTGAGAGCCAGGAGCTCTAGACGTATTGCTGATTCGCTTTGTGGCCCAAAACAAGCCACGTTCTTTTCCTGTCTCAGTTCTCTCATCTGTGGAAAGGGAGTTATAATATTTTTCTCATAAGATGCCATAAAAATAATTAATGAGTCACTATGGAAAAGCTCATGAAGAAATGAATAATTTGTGTATTTTATGTAGAGTTTGGATGGCAGGATTGTAAATTAGGCTGAGACCCACTCATGGAATGGAAAAGATAAAAGGAAATATAGAACAGGAGCCTCATTCCAGCCAATACACAATGTGGGGCAATAGTTTTGTGAAAAAAATGTATGTGCACATGCAATTAAAATGTGTGGCATAATGCATGAAAATGAGAGAACACAATGTTACACTGGCAACTTTTCTTCTTGGAATTCGTATCTTGCAAGGCACTTTCAAGTATTTGACTCTGCATGTCACTTGTTATTTCAGTTTATCAAGAACTAGACAACTATAACAGGTCGAGAAAACTTGGAGTCAGAAATCAAATATGAACATTCCTATCCATTCCTGCAATAAAGCAGCCCAAGACATTTTTATGGTCAGATCTTCTATTGCTGTGAAAGGGTAAAACTCCATTGAAGTCAATGGAGCTGTATTCAATTTAACCTGGCCAAGGATGTGGCCCCTAATCCTTAACAAGATTTTAATGTTAGCCATGTGATTTCCATCTGAAAATCCCTGTAGGCAAGGCTTCAATGAGCAGGGGTACGCTGGGGAAGAAACCTGGAGAATTTTTCTTACTTTTTAAAATTTTTATCCAAGACTGTCATTGTGTTCTTCAGAAACTCAATATTCATTTGGAAATAAAAAATTATACTGTTACAGAAAATTCCTTGAAGCTGTGAAATGGAAGCTAGCTGGTTCTAGCTCTGAAACGTTTTCTTTGTGCAGAACGATTCGTCAACAGAGACATTTATTAACACAAACATTAAAGTTATGAAACCATCAGTTTTGGACTTTGGGGTTTCAAACACTGTCCTGCTGTGCTTGGCCAAGGATGTATCTGAATGTCACTGCAAAAATGCTAAACCAGATAAACCTACAAGTGTCTGCCAGCCCTTCTGGTTTTCCGGGTCAAGCCTTATCAACTTGAATTAGAAAAACATTAAAAAAACAAAAGCATATCCATCTTCTTGCCAGCCTTGCAAATATAAAAAAGAATCTGAAATTTAGAAAATTAAAAGACGCACAGCAAAACACGAACTATTTTGAGTCTGAAAGAAGTGGAAAAGATCATCTAGGTAGAATAGTCCAATGTTGTACATGGAAAGCTTCTCTTCTGTAAATGCCCTCAAGGTTTTATCAAGTCTCCTTTGAAGCACATGTAGACATGATGCATTAACTACCTTTAGGGTAAATTTTCCCTTTATCTCATTGTCCTTGCGACTTACATTTTATTTTTATTTTTTTATATACACATTTCTTTTCCCTTTCAAGTTATTGTTCCTCAACTTGCAATTTCCAACCTCAGTTAATCATCTCTCCCTCCTTTTGGACTATTGCCATTTAAAGGTTTAAAGACTGTTATCATAGCTTCTTTCCTTAAGCTCTAACCATGAAGTACCCTTAGCCTCTCACAGAATAGATCACACCTTGTAATACTTGTTTCTGTCATCATTTCCTGGAGTCTCTCTAAGGCACTTGCTGTGCATACTGAACATCATAGCAGATGAATTTATTTACAGAAAGGAAATGTAACAAAAAAAAACCCAAAGAAAAACTGAAGGATATTCTGTATAAATTGACTTCTCCAAATAGCAGAGACTTTGGCTAATGATAAGACATAGAACACTACATCAACCATTAGGAATAAGCAAATAAAAATCTTAATTCATATCTCTCTGTTTTCATGAATAGATTTGCTACTTGTGCAACATCATTAAATGAATCCTCCTGTCCAGTATGTTCTTATCTCTTACCCAAATCTTTTCCACATTACTGTTCTTCCTGTAGAATGTTCCTTTGATTTTATGCCAGATAGTACTTTCCTCCACATGTATTATTTTACATTTATCCACATTAAATTGTATTCATTTTAATGCTTTCTAAGCTCTTCTGATGTTTGCTATTTCCAGTCCTTCCTATTTTGGTATCATCTCTAAATATATTCATCTTACAATTTCCTTTCTCTTTCAGATCAATAGGGTAAAATCATTACTTTAATGGTCTGATTTTCAAAGATGTTGAGCACCTGTCTCTCCCACAGATTCCATTTGTATCTGTGTACAGAACTGAGCAAATAAAATTACTTTTTTTGGTTTGATGCTGAAAAAAATTGAAAAAATGTATCTTCTGAGTCAAGATGAAGCTAAATTGTTTTTTCTTTTCTTTCTGAAATGCAAACTAGAAAGCATTCATTTTGGATTAACCAAAAGGTTTCTTTTAATCTGAGGAAAACCATTTCATTTTCTTTTTCTTTAAAGAAACTTATTTCCCTCAAAAATTAAAAATAGATGCGTTTTGAAGTGAAGTAGAATTTTATATAAAAATCAACTATTTTATTCTTTAGAAAATAGTTAAATGGAATAACCTTTTTAATTTTGGCTCCTAAGCAGGAGTCATGAATTTGACATGAATACTCAAATTGTTTTATTTCATTTTATCTGCACAATGCAAGTGATGATACAATCTGATCTGGGAAAACTAGGTGTTAACACAATTAGTTCCTGAACTGATCATTAAAAATAAACTGTAGGAGGCTCCACTCCCAGCTTCTCTTTCAAAAGCTATGTCTGTCACATGTGCATGGCTCAGCTGGAAACTTCTCTCCTGCCAAGCTGGGGTTCCAAAGCCCTACTTTGGCCAGGTTTCTGCTCCCAATTCCTGCCTGACCTTGATCTGAAATTACTTTTTTTTTTTTTTTTTTTTAGAGAAAAAATAAGATTGAAACATGTCTGATAAGATTTATTTGCTGTGGAAAATTGGGACTCCACTACTACTACTGTTGCCATACAGAATTTTCCCATTGTAGCACTGGTCACAGAAACGCTATGCCTCAGGGCAGGCAAAATTTGCTGTACTCATTAGCCATGGGTACACCCGTTAGCCACGGGTGTGCCCATTACATCATCTGTGTAATAGCTGATGTAGGGGGAAGGTTTCTGGAACTGGCATGTTTTGATCCCATATCCAGCAGCATGAGAATCCCATGGCCCTTTTGAACTGGTAGTAAAAGATTGAGGTTTTTACATGAATGCAGCTCATAGACACCAAAAATAGGTTGAAAAGAGTAATTTTCTCCTGGCATTACTTATGTAGGTGCTCCTGGTAATTGCCAGAAGCTAATCAATTAAGTACAGATCTAAATCTTGGTCTGTAGAGCATGCTATTTTCTATCTTATTCCAAACTCATGAAGCTGAGAAATACTAAAACCAGCTCTTAGTTTAGCAGAGAAGAAATAATCAAGACTCCCTGGCAGAAAAATCTAACCTCTTTTTAACATACAGGTGAAAGCTGTATCACAAATGGTAGGTCATTTGTGTAAAGATATTTTGGACAATGGTTGTGTGGTAGAATATTCAGCTTAAGCACTATCCCAGCACTCTCCTACCTACAATTAAAACATTATGCCCTTAAATTCTGTGACAAGATGGGTTTTCAAAGACCTCTCATGGGAATCAAAACAGTAATTACCCGTTCATCAGGCTCGAGAAGTACGAGCTCTCATTTTTATATAGAGCTCATTAAAATAGATTTGGAAGATAAATGCAAATATATGAAGAGGTGGGAAAAATCCCTAGGTAGAGGGATTTCATTCAAACAGTGGCCTGTAATTTGGCACAGAGCAACTACTTCTTCCATAAGTCTTATTAAAAGAAAGTCATGATAAATGTTGGTTAAAGTTGTCTCTTATTTCTCCATGCACTATGAAAATGCATGCAGAGTTTTCTGAATCTGGTTGAATAGAGAGGAATAAAAGATATTTTTTTTTCTTTGTCTTGGTAAGAATGGTCTTATAACCCAACTGATGACCCAATGTTGGTACTGGATTCTGAAGGTACAGAACTGTTGGAGTTAGGGTGCCTCAATCAAACCTCTGTTAAATTTGAAGAACATTCAGTGAGAGAATATCTGTCAAACTAAGTATTTTGAGTCCGTTTCATTGACTAGATCTTCTAATCTGCTAGGTTGTGACACATGACTATCAGAGAATGGTAGTACAGGTAGCCACAAACGACACATACCAGGGTTGATGTGCATTGATGCAGACACCAGGCCCTCATGCTCAGCAGATATATTGCCCATTCCCTGATGCTGGGGCAGGATTTTACTTGGTTGTATATTTTCTAGTGTTCTGTTCAGAGTGGTTTTAAATTTCTTGTGCACTGGGGCTGACTTTTTCTCGGCCCTTAGAAGATATTTTTACTTCTGCTAATAGGTCTTGCTGTTGAGAAGTTAGTACCTTGTAAATAATAATAATATGAAGCCTTAAATATGGAGAAAATTTAATTTCTGAAATTAATAACTGCATTTGAAAATACAAAGAGCTCAATATTTGGCCATTAGCTCTGTCTCATATAACCCTAAATGATTATCCTCAGTCCTTATATGAGGTTATTCATATAGAAGAACTATTCCTACTGAGGTCAATGGCAACATTCCTTTTGATTTAATAGAAAGTTTTGCAGATTTTAGGGCCCTAAGATATGACAATCAACAAAAGTGCCACTTAACTTTTGCCTTATGATCATAACTTCTGTTTAAGACACTGTGCATTTGGGAAACATACGCACTTTTGTTTTGAAGATTGCAAATAATAAGAATTCACTATCTTCTGATAAATAGTTCCACAGTTTAATTAGCATAGTTTTAAATATATTTCTAATAGAAGTTTATATAACATCAGCTTCAAACTATTCATGCACGCCTTTTAGTGTTGGGTTTATATTCTTTCCGTTATTTGGAATATCTTCTTCATGCTGTTCCTTGTAGACTGCAATCTAGTAATCTGTTATATTTTATCTTCACTAAACAAACAGATTGAATTTTATTCTGACTTCAGCAGATGCAGGTATATTTAACAATCAAACCTGTAATACCATCACAAAACAAGATGAAGATTGATTGTTTTCTGCACAACCACATTCCTCTACATTACGCTATCACCTTCAATTCTTCACTAGTTACATCACATTATTACCATTACTTAATTCAGGTTTCATGTCAGCCGTATAAGCTAGAGCCATGTGGACTTTTCTTTTTCAGAGGTTGGCACACAATTAACTTTGTCAAGATTTGTTAAAAGTCAATAGTAGTGTTTCATGGAGTTTCTTAGTCAATGTGTTTTTGGTGTAAACATATCCAATCCTACAGATCTAAAAATATTTAATAGCTGCTATTTAATATCCTCCCTACTTGTTACCAGTGGAAAGTATTTTGTCTTTTCTATAAAATATGAATGTATCATCTTTCTAGAACATAAATATTTGTGGAATGTTTCTTCCTGTTCTGCAGACTGATAATTTTACATTCGTTGCATAGTAGACATCTGTCATTGCTAGGTACTACTTTTTCTGATATATTACAAAACCAACAACAATATTTTTATGAACATCATGGGACATAGAGTTTTTAGATTTTTCAGTTATTTGCATTCTACTGTTGTTGATTTTTATTCACTATAATAAATGTCTCATTTCCCCCCTTATTTATTTATTTATTTCATAAATAATTTCAGTCCTGATTGGGACAGTTTTCAGTTTTGAAACAAAGTTTCTAATTTGTTCTATGGCTAAACATATATGTATTTTTTTTTGTCCCCCTTCTTTTCTTTTCTTTTCCGGTAATCCATAAAGCATTTTTAAACAGTTCCCTGTTATCATTTACTTCTATCTTTCAAATGGTCTATTCCTCTCAAATCTGTTCAAAGCTGGTTTTGGCTGTATATGTGTGTATATCTCCTGCACCAGGGGTCAGCCACCCTCAGTGTGAGTGATAAATGGAGAGGTTTTGAATGTCACATAGGAGGGTTGGTCCAGTGCCATGAGCGATGAGCCATGAGATCTTGAGAAAGGTAGTGTTTCCCAGTTCTTAGTTCCTACTGAGTTCTGAAATCAACAAGAGCTGGGAGCCCCTAACTCAAACAGAGACAAGACAAGATGGAAAGAAAAATACAATCTGATATATCACTCCTGAAAGGCTGCTGGCTGTTTTACTACCGGATGGGACTGTAGTTTGTTTGCACATAAAAATGAAGTTATACTGTGCCCACTACTACCTTGATAACTGTCAGCAAATCATTCATTATCCATAAGAACAAAATATCTTCTGGAACTTTCTTGAATTTCTTTAAATACTTTTTTAATTAGAAAGTTTTTGAGAGTTTTCAGAGACTCCAAGGATATTTCACTGCGTAAAATTTCCTGCACCTAACTCCTGATTAGCACAATGCGATTTTTCTACCTAGCTGTCTTGGATAGATTTTTAAAGAGCTGTTCATCTTCTTCCTAAATTCAATCTGGTAGCCTGCTGCTGACTCGTGCACCACTACTCCATCTCATGATTTATCATTTAATATGTTGATCGATAAGCATTCCAAGCCCTTTTTTTTCTACTTTGTCAATAATTTCAGAGCAGATAATGCTATCTTTAGTGTACACTATTCATTGCTTGTCCTTTAGTTTTCCTCCCTTTCCTAACAGGGCATAGCCAGTGAGTTTAACATTCCAGTGATATGAATCATTCTATTGGATGTGGTGCTAATGATATATAATTGCTCTCTATAAATTAGTGTATCTAACACATTTTGTTTATTACTCAGACTAGCATTGGCGATTAGGCAACTATTTTTTTTTTTTTTTTTAATGTCTCTTGGTGCCTTAATTCTTTACACACATGCTGTTTTGAATGAAAGTTGCACGTTTGAACATATACACTGTGTTCTAGCCGTGGGCAACATCCCTTCAGATGCTAACGTAAAGCCTTCCCAGCTACTTTAGCTGGTTTGTCACAACATGGAAGACCATGAGTGTGTGTGCCTGTATGCTGCCTGTTGGACGGGCTTCCATAATTACTTGGCTGTTTTCTAACACGTTATTTTTAGAAGTTGGATTAAGTGTTATCATAATAGTATTAAATAATGTTCATTAATTTAAGAGCTTGACATTTTCTTCTCTTTTTCAAGAAAAAGTCATGCAGGAGTTGTGAAAGCACTATTATGTTCTGTTGGTCAACACACACCTTTTTTTTAGGTCATTTCAATTTCTATACAAACAACATAACACCAATGAAGAGTTTGGGGGTGGGATGGTGAAAAGGAAAAACAGAAATCTAATACCAAAAGGCAACAATGGACTCTTGACAGGTTGAGAGATATGCTCTGAGTTTTAGTATATTACAAGAGCAGCACAAATATGCTGAAACATGCTCAAACATATCTATAGATGAACATACAGAGCTTTTTAGCTTCCAGGCTGCCAGAATTCTCAGTAGTTGGCTCCATCTTAAGACAGCTTTACATTGTTAAAGCTTTCCAAGTTTATAAATATCTTGGAATCCATGATGTCCTGCCAATTTCCTTCATTTTCATTCTAGACATCGGTGGATTCTGGCATAAAATTTTATGTATGAACTGAGGGTCTGTCTACACATAGGTAGGTATCCATACTCTCCTACCATCCACCCTTATATGTACCACAGTAATATGCACTAAGTCTGAGCAGACCAGCTCCTCTGAAAGTGTGGTTGAATCACACTCATTTTGCAGCTTGGATGTAATTTGCTAGGAGTACCTGTAATAATCTATAAATAGTTCTTCACTAAACTTTTGTTTACAGTTACCTGTATCTGTACCTTCTAGACCTTCTATCTCCTTACTCTCTATTTAATTCCTCATTTTCCAGATTCTTATAGCCAAGCAATTTTCCTCCCTGCTTCATGTTTAATCTTTCAGTTCTCATGAGCGCTGTTCAAGTACAGACATAGCAAATCCCTGCTCTCTTTGCCAAACCAAAGATTACCTTCACATATGCAGTTGGAAAACCAGGGGAGCATACCAGAATTCTTGTTCATTTCTGAAGGTAATATTCATATGAGCATGATTTAGCACAAAAATGCCTACTATTACTAGGCCATGGGACAGCAACTGGTGGTACTGACCCATTACTCGACCAAGCTGATTTACTGAGTGTAGATCAAACAATTCCAGCAGCTTTACTACAAAGCTGAGGATGCAAATCCAACATTCAGTAACTTGTGTATTCTGAGGTGTCTCTGCTTGGGGGTGCTTGACCACAGTATTTCAATGCCTTCATGAAGAGCTTGCAATACGTGTGACCTGTTCTGTACAAAGCAGTGCAACAGACAGCAAAAAACCTGGGATAATACTGCAGAGTAATTCCAGAAACAGACTGCATCCATCTTAATGCAGGCTTTTTCACATCCTCACAGGGTCGATCCCCCTCCCTGGATTATTTGCCCAGTACCTAAAGGGGGCCTACAGGAAAGCTGGAGAGGGACTTTTTACAAGGATGTGTAGTGATAGGACAAGGGGCAGTGGATTTAAACTGAAAGAGGGCAGATTTAGGTTAGATATAAGAAAGAAATTTTTCACTCTGAGAGTGGTGAGGCAGTGGAACAGGTTGCCCAGAGAAGCTGTGGATGCCCCATCCCTGGAAGTGTTCAAGGCCAGGTTGGATGAGGGCTTTGGGCAACCTGGTGTAGTGGAGTGTTTCCCTGCCCATGGCAGGGGGATTGGAACTGGATGATCTTTAAGGTCCCTTCCAACCCTAACAATTCTATGATTCTATGATTCTATGATTTAGAAGATATCTGAGAACCTGTAGTTGAGTGAACTCACATAGGCAGGTGGACTGTGTTTGAATGGAAGAATACACTGAGGTCTTCCAACTTTTCATTTGTGATCTGCTTGAGCTATTATATTGATCTGTATCAATTTGTCAAAAAACCTTTTCCTTTCCTTTGTAATAATGGCCTTACAGATGAACAGACATAAACTAAGAAATTGAGTTTAATTTAAAGTGAAAACCTCCAAACATACCACTCTCTTAATACAAAGCCCATAAACAGGTAGTATCTGCATTTGGATAAACTAGTATAAAATGACTCTCAGCAGGTCTTCTTCACAAAAACACTCCCCAAAAATAAAAGCTTGTAATTACTAGAAACAAAATGCACACAGGAAAAATAAAATAAAAAAAAAAAAAGAAGAGTACAGCAGTCAAATATAATTAATTAAGCATCACATATCTTTCCCATCTATTACTCATCATCATCAACCTGTGTTGACAGGATGTGGGCACGGATGGCAGCCAGCCTGTCCTTTGCTTGCCTTGAGCCTATGCCACAGTGGATGCAAGGTTAAGACAGGATACATTCAGGTTGCTTGTACTGGACTAGTAAACTCACCATCTTGGGTCCCTTCCGTGACTGGTTAGTTACCATTAACCTCACCAGTACTGCATGCTGTGTAGCAGGTCCCAATCATATAGAAAGCCTTTGTCACTTTGGCATTTAACAGATGATGCTGGTGGCATTGTATTCCCTTATTACTTAATACATGCCTTTTTCAGACAACTTTTAAGACTTACACTAACTACAAGTCGTAAAATGATATAGCAATATTTCTTGTTTCTCTGTCCCATGAGCCAAACTCAAAACTGAGTGAAGTCAATGAGAGCCCTTCATTGACTGGGATAGATTGTGGTTCATGTCCTAAGAGAAAACTCCCGACATCTTTTTGGTGAAAAAAAAATCAAAACCAAAAAAAATCACTAAAAAATCTTGTTCAGACATTTGTACTTTGAAAACAATGACCTTCATGGGTCTTTATTTGATCTGTAATATTTCAGGCATCTATTAAAAGCCACAATTCAATATCATGGTCAATCTAAACCTGCAGGGGCTGGTGAAGTACACTATATAGGATGTACTTATATTTCAAAGATAGTATTTCACTACATTTTTGATATATTTTAGATTATGAACAAATTCCTCCATTTGGAGTAATGATTTCACTAGTCTTATTCATTAGCTGCAGTTTGGTACCAGTGTAGGTATATTAAACTTGTAATCAGGTGTGTTAGCATCTGTTTTTAAAACTTACGTCATACAATATGCATACATATATAGATGTAGAAGAAGAGTTTCTTATTATTGTCAGGTTGCATTAATGTTCAGCCGGGGATTACTCTGTTTGATGGAGAAGCAAAGGGACTTGGATGTTTAATTCTTCATTAATCTTCTTGCTGTAATGAGCAAAGGTGTAAATATTAACACCTCTGATTTTCAAGCAATAGTTTAAGCTATCATCCATAAATTCAGTTTTCATAAAGGCAACATACTTCAAAATTGAACTACTTTGCCCTTAGTGAATAATTTGACTTCAATCTTTGATTACTCGTATTTTGGCTTCCAAGATTTCCATTTCTGAAATATTTTTAACCATAGCCATTTTGATTTTGTTACATTAATTTACAATAATAATTTATAATGGCATCTTCCAAATCATTCAAAGTTAATGGATTGTTTTTTGTTATTATTTGTTTGCATAGTTTTCTCTTTATAAATTATTTGTTGTAGTCTTTGTATTGTTTTTCTGCTTGTAATTGACAGCTTTATAATACCTAGGGGCATATTTGAGATCTCTTCTCTTTTCAAACACTCTTCTCTATCCACAGCAATGGCTGTTTTTCTTTGTTTCTTTGCTGTCTGTGGAAAGCAGATCAGAGGGTGTTACTGAATGTGGTAGAATATTACATTCTGTTGCAACTAGCTGTTTACTTAAGCTATGTAACTAAGTGTCCTGTAAAAGCAAATGCAATTGCCCTCGCAAATCTGATGTTTTCATAAATCATGAGCAAAACTTTTAAGGTTGTGAAAACCTGAAATATTTGTATCCCCTTTTTAATTGTTGATGTGCTGATGTCAAGCCACCATGCAGTGTATTTTTAGTAGCTCTACCCATGACTAGTTATGTGTAGAAATAAGAAGTAAGGGGTATCACTTCTGGCAGAACTGGAGTGAATTAGAAATTCTTTTTTCAAGACATTTTAAAATATTCACTTTTTTAACCTTCTTTAAATCTACCTCTTGCTATATTTTGCAACTGTAGGGATTTAATGCATGATGCCTACATATGTGTACATAATATTCTCTACCTTTTGTCTTTAATATTCCTTGGTTTTTAATTATTAAAGATAAGTATTTGAATTATAAATATTCTAGTTATACAGGAATAGGCAAAGCAGGCACATACCCTCAGGCAAAATTCTTCCATTATCCATAATCCTTCTGCCTCCTGCCTCCATTTCTCTACCTCCTATCTTTATGTCGTCTCAAAAAACACAGAGGCATTCTTTTAAACTAACCTTCTCCTCCCCACTTAAACCATAGAAATCCCTTCTCAATATGTATAGGGGCCTTTTCCTTGAAGTGGGATGTCATACTTGTCCTAAATATAATAAAGTGCTATCTTCAAGGCATTTCTGCATCCAAAACACTCCCCAGAAACCTGCCTAGTCCTCCCATCTAACCAGCCTGAATGTCACAAATCATAGCACAGAAGCTGCTTTATAGTGAATCATTAACATTGTCAGGAATGAGTTGGCAAGGAAAAAAAAAAAAGCTTTCCATTAGAGAACTGAGGGAGAATATACAAATGACAGCATTGTCATTTCTCTTACATTGTTTTATAAAGTGCACAACTGATTAGGAAGAGTTTATTATAGAATATATGTGCTGCTTATGCATACATGACAATTTTGTTTTCATCCTGTACTGTTTTTAAGTATGTATGGATGTGCTTTAGATTAACTGTCCTACTTCAGGTTTTTGAATTATACGAGTAACAGTTTCATTATGTGCAAAGACTGCCTGGCCTTAACAAATACATTTGGAAACTAAGAGGTACAAAAATGCAAGTTATGTGTGGAAGGTGTTTTTAATCTACATGAAGATTAATAAAGATATTCCAAACTTGAGCTAGGCAGCATCTGAAAAGGTCCTTTAGGATAATACTACTTCAGTATATAGTCACTGTTCTCTGATTACATCTTGGAGGTATGTAACTCCAGTGTAGATGCTTTCTTGTCAATTTTCCTGTTTGGCACAGCTTGAATGGGATAATATACACTTATAACATGTAATACAATTAGTTCTCTTTTGAGCATCAAATATTGTAAAGAAAGTCATTTTGATCAATACATGTGATGCTTTTTATATAAAAACCTAATATATTTGTGTTGTAAATTAGTTTTTTTCCCCCTTCATATCTTAAAAGACAATTGCATGGAATTATACATGGCTTTGTTGTTCATGGAGATAAAAACGTGTCAAACCATCAGTGGCAAAAAATGTGTGAGGATATACAGTATACACCTGAAAAAAAAAGGAGATTGATTTTCAAAGAACAAGTTAATTTGCTTTGACAACACTGGTAGCTTTCTTTAAATAGTTGTAAATACTAATGAAAAGTATGCAAAGCAGACAGTGCTCCTCAAAATTTCACATGCACTTACACAAATAATTTTAGTGTGCTTTTCTTTTTCTTAGATGGTCATGCATGCACTTAGGTCATTCTGATTACATTAGTTTGGTGTAAACCTGGGGTATTTAAGCCATTCCAGTTGAGTTTTGGATTTATGCTCATGCCACTGAGCTCAGGATCCGGCTGTGTGATGCATAGCAATTGCTAGCCAAAAACAACCATTCCCCAAACTTTCAGCCTCCTACTGGTATTTAGGTGTGGTTTGAGTGACAGCATTACATAGGCAGAGGGAATCCATTTTTTTCTCCTCTCAAATAGGTTGATTGTGCAAGAGCTCCTTCAGACAGAACAATTTGCATGGTATCCATCAACACACAAACTACTTCTTCACGGGGGAACTGCCAGGAATATAGAGGCTCCAGAGTACTGGGAACGGCACGATATCTGAGACATGGCAGTCTAATCATGCTAATACTTACATGGTGCTGCCTCTATAATCCCTACAGCTTGTCCCAAAACACATTGGGGAGCTGGGAGAAAAGGACATTATTCTTTCTAGCTCTCTGCCGGTGCTGTGGAAGGCGATTTTAAAGAAAAGTAAGATACCAACGCTAACAATAATCCTAATAAAAATAATAACACAAGAGAGTCTTTTGCTTTGAACATTGTTCACGTCTTCCTTTAGGGGATCTTTGGAGATCTTTGCAACTAGTAAATGGCTAGTTCACTCACTTTTCCGAATACTGTATGAGGTCCTAAGAATAAAGCCTTACAGAGAACCAGTGTGAGGTAGCTGTTATCCACTTGTTTCTTCTATGAAGCCTTCATCTTTCTCACAGGAGTTGAAACTGCTAGAGCCACAGCCACTAAATGCAGGCATTTTATCAGGCAGTGATACTTTAAATAGAAATATACCAGAAAAGGAAAGGAGACAGAACAAGATCCCAAACTCCATCAATTCTCCAAGACAGTAAAAGAGGCATGTGGAAGAATTCTAACTTAAGAAGGCAGTAAGATTTTTCCCTGCACTGACATACTCTTTGCTTGATCAAGAAAAAGGCAAAAAAGGACGAAAAAAAGAAGTCCAATGTGATTTACTGACTGCTGATAGAGAACTTTGCCTAATAGGTAAACAAAAATGCATGTGTATATGTTTTTTTATATACACACATAATCAGATATAGATTATTTAATTACTGATAAGTTAAAAAAAAAAACAAACTAGCTCAAGGCCATCCCAATGAAATAACTGTTGCATCAATTAGAGAAAATATAGATTTTTCTTTAGAAAGTGACATTGGTAAAATGTTATGTATGTGCCCAGAAGAAAGCATACAATATCTCCCCCTAGGAAAGCAGGAGATTTTTTTTTTTTTTTTCCTTAGAGATTGATCCTGAGTACGAGGTGGATTTTTTCAGAAAGCTGTGCCATTACACAGTGAATGCAGGCAGGTTATCAGGAAGATAGGCAAGCTTAGAGTTCACTGCTTGGTTAATTTCTCAGAGTCTGACCCAGATAGGGTCAAACATCTTCAGCTTTCACTTATAGACACTGTATGGGTTAAATACAATAACCTGAACTCTTTTTCATTTTGCTCGTCAGAACATGTTATCTGTAGCAACTACCTAAACCTCCAAAATTAAATCTGAAGGAAATAATAGTCAAGGAAGTGTGGTACCTGTAATCAAACCCCCCCAAAACCCCCCAGTGATTCTGCATCAATGAAAAATGCAGGATTGAGCCTCGGGTTTTCATTGACAAATGTAAAATATTTCCCAGTCATCACATAACACATGGAAAGAATAACCATCCATGCCCACAACTTCATGCTTACATATTCCCCTCCCCTTCTTAATATAGTAGCATCAGTCAGGAAAAGAGAGATGATAAAAATGAGTAATAGGTGTCAGTAGAAAGAAGGAAAATATTGTAAACATATGAAAAAACATATGGCTCAAGAATCCACTGAGAAAATATACCCAGTAACTAGCATCAGGCAAACTCTGACTAATGTGTAAGAGCCACCAGCAGCGCACTGGAGCAAGAAGGCAAGAGGCAGAGAACAAAAAGAGGATGATGTCAAAAGGCATGACTTCTGTCTGCACAGCTTGTCCATACCACTAATCCAGTACCAGAATACCAGAACCCATAGACATGGGATAGCCTTTACCAAGGCATCTTGCAGCAAGATGGAAGCACTTCTTTGCACATCAATTACCCAGTGGTGGAAAATCTGAATGAAACTGAAATTGGTGAATGACTTGCGAGTGGATTTGGAATTCAAAACGGGGGAGAAATGCTGGATGGGGATGCGGACTCAAGCAGAGGAGAGTGGTGTGGGCAGGGATCAGAAGGGACAGGGGAAGGAACAAAGATGCATCTGTTCCCCTCCCTATCCGTTATGTTCGCTCTTTTTAGAATGCAAATTCTTCAGAAAAGCAGACATCACTCCTGCCTTTACTCTTGTATTATATACAAGACATTAGATAC
This sequence comes from Tauraco erythrolophus, assembly GCF_009769465.1. NCBI lineage: Eukaryota > Metazoa > Chordata > Aves > Musophagiformes > Musophagidae > Tauraco > Tauraco erythrolophus. Next base: position 38,259,226 of record NC_141470.1, on the reverse strand, counting down.
AGATCATTCTTCACCAGACATTAGATACAGATCATACTTTTCCACAGAACCATTTCTAATGCAATTACAGATTTTGTTAGGAAAGCTTTTAATAAATCATTTCACTCTGATATGCTGAAATTTACTATTTCGAAAAGTGAAAATATTTGGTTTGATAAGATCATATTAATTACTGTAGTCATAGATTTTGAATTCATTCATTTTGATTTTTCTTTTGTTTTGAGATAAAAGTGAGTGCTACAATTACGGAATTTTCAATTAGAAAAAAGTCTACTGTTTCTTCAGAAAACCGGTCTTTGGAGGATTTCTTTTTAAAATGCCTAGCTGATTTTTTAACTACTTCAATGCCTTCATGTATAGGCTGACAGGTGATAGAAATATTCTTTATTTGGTACCTATTCGGTGGGGCTTTATAGGAAGATGATATGGGAGATGCCATTCAAAGCCATATCATATCACTCATTTACCAGTTAAAGATTACCTGCCGCATGGAAAAGTAATCTGAATGCAATCGCAGCATATTTTGTGTACTATGTGCTGTGCACAATAAATAGAAGTTCTTGGTTATGAAATCAAAGAAAAAGTACCTCTCTATATTTTTATGACAAGAAACAAAGTCTTCGACCATGCCGCTTTTCTCCCTAAGGGTGAGGCCGACCTAAAACACCACCATCATATTTTTGCAGGGAAAGTTGCCAACTTATTGTCAGAGAGAATTAGTAAGAAGAAATATGAACCTTTGCCACCAAGATTAAAGGACCAGCAGAAGAACTGGAAAAAAACCCCAGAAAACCCCCAAAACCATACAAAAATTTAATTGTCGTCTTTAATTGCTGTTTCCTTCCTTCCCCTAAGAGAATTAATTCCTGCCTAGTTACTTTTGTGAAATTTGGTAGTTCTGCTTTTCCAAGTCTGCAACCATTTGATTCTAATTTCATTTTAGGTGAGCCTCTGTCATTTGAATTCCACTTTCTATTTCAAATCTAAATGATTCTAAGGATATGGAGGACCTCCTCACTGAAACCGTACAGAGCTGTAAGGTGTTTAATAATTTTGTTAAGAGTAAACCAAAGCGTAAGTAATTGGCATAATGCACAAAAATGAACAAGTAAAATTTTTTGCAATGTATGAAGTGTATTCAGGAGCAAACGATCTGTTCATCATGACTTTTCACTTATCTATTATCTCTTATCCTCTGTTAGGATGTCATTTCCAGTCAAGCCATAATGTTAGTCTCCATTGCCCGTTTGTTACACTTTCAAGTAAAAGCTTTTGCATTGAGCATAATTTGATTTTCTGTATAAAATGCCAGGATTCTGATAGATTTGTAAGAAGGACATTTGACACTCCAGTCTTCAGTGAAATTTGGCGTATTTGTGTAGATAACACCAATTACACCATTAGTATACTGATCAACAGTCATTCAGAGTGAAAAATGAACAATACAGTAGTAGAAGAATTTAGAAATGTAGACTTTCCCATTGATCCAAGGGTGCATGGCTCAGAAGAAAAGCATTTTTTCCTCCCCAAGTAGGAGAGAAGTGCTGACTGCCTCTTCTCCCCTTTATTTTTTTTCCCCCGAAGGAACAATCAAGCAGAGCAGGCTAGAGAATCTGGCCTGTGGCATGTTACTGGCTCAGTCAGATATGATATCCATGTTTAGTCCCTTCATTACCTCATTCCTCCTACATCAAGAAGAAGCCAATGTAAATTACTAAATGAAGAAAGCTACGTGGTCTTTCAAGTTAAACAAAACTCCTTGAATAAATGTTGCATCAGCCATTCATCCACCAGTGTACATTGTTTTGTCAAACATGGCATTTTGATGAATCTTCTACCAAAATGTAAAATGTAACAAAGATTAGTAAAGTCCGGAAAGTTGCCCTTTGCAAAAGTTCCCTTTTTAGTCTCACTCTGGTTGCTTTATTACTTGCAAAAGGAATCTCATCTCAGATGCAGCATCTGTTTTTCAGTAAAGTCCTGCTTTTTACCCAATTTTCCAGCTGGATTGACTGAGGCAAAAGGAGGTCAAGTGACTTGCCAAGGTCAGATGGCAATCCAGTGCTTTACCAAGGATTAGAATTTAGGAACCTCCTGATTAATAGAACAAATAACCTCCATGCACCAAATCCCCATGGGATGGGCAAGTCACAGAACTGGGTAGGATTAACCAGAAAGGACTTGTCTGCTTAGGTAAGCAAAATATACCCAGCACAGAAGAAATACAAACATTTTCAAGTTGCTGAGGCATAATCCTAGGAATCATTTACATGTGTGTTCTTGTGCGGTTTGTGGAGGTCTTTAAAAGACCAGCAAAGCATGAGGTTAATATTTGAAACCATTGCATTAAATAGCATACATAGATCTTTATTTTCAAAAAATAGAATAACCCATCTCAATCCACGATTCTTTTAATTATTTAAAGAGGCTCAGCCACTGGCACTGGAGACTTGTACCGTGGAAAGCCCTGTCTCCTAACAAAAGGGCACATGCTCAGAACGGCAAGTAAACAAACATTCCAGACATGCCTTATGTTCCAGCAGCAGCGCCTTTTAAACAAATCTTACTAGTTACAGAGCAAAAATGGAAACTGTCTGCTTTGATTTAAATCTGTCCCTGAGCAATTTCCATGAGTTAACACAGCAGAAGTACAAGTACAGGAACAAATAAACAAACAAACAAAGAAACTTGAGCTCGCCTCTAACAACTGAACCGCCACCAGTCTCCAAAATGTGATCATAGAACTGTCCATTCTTGCACCACAATCAAGAGCAGTTCACAATGGAGGTGAACCGCTCCACCCCAGCAAAGGGAGAGGGTGTTGAAATGCTAATTGCACACAAAACTTCAGTGGTGCTGGTGATTAATATACTTATTGTTATTGTTAAAATTGGAATGACAAAGGGTATAATATAGCAGTGCTTTTCTGTCCTCTGGCTGTTCAAAAGTGTCTCCTTGCACTTTCTTTGGGTGCCAGAATTACTCAACTTCATTTTACGGTTTTCACTTGCATTGAATAGACAGGAGACGTGGAAGAACAGCTATTGGAGTGTTTTAAATAACGCAAAATAGGTGAGAATGTTTTTTTTTTGTTTAGGAAACCTGTAGTGAGGAGACAGAGGGAAGTAGTAGGATATGTTCTCCTAGCTGAAAAAAGAATGGAAGAAGACGTGGGTCCTGATTTCTCACTCTTTCAATTTTACTCGAGTCATAATGCCTTACTCATTCCTATAAACTACTGAGATTTCCAGCGCAACCCACTAAAAGACTTACATGTATATTTAAGAAGATGAACACCAAATTGGCTGTTACTGGCTGCAGTTATATGCTTAACTTCAAACATTTACTGAAAGCATTTTTCTGAGTAAGGCAAAGATATTTTGCATCTTGCAGAATCAAGCTTTCAGAGTCTAATTGCTACAGAAAGATTTTCAATGAAGAGGCAGATGTTCATATCCTCTGTAAAGCGAGCCCATCATTCATTTCTATAGGATTCATGAGAACAACCACTGGAGTCAATATTTACAGATCCTTGCTATATGGCTAGGGTGGGACTGCTTATTGTCCTGACCCATTAGAGGTGGGGATAGCTGTGTGATGACTAGGGTATCTAGTCTAAGTTAGTCTAACTTCACTGCAGTGTCTAGTGTAACTTAGTGTTATCTCAACAGTAAGTAGCCTGTTCCTGTACTCACATGCCTTACATTAGCATAAACTAATAATTGTAATATAAAAAATATTTAAGACAAAGGAAGCTGCAACAGACAATAAGCTATTTTGGGAGTGATATTTGTTAAAAAGAGGACTCAGCTTCTTTGCCAGAAGACTTCAGGTTGCTCACCCTAGCCTCAAGCATCTTTATTCATTGCCCATCATAGTTGCCAGTGGCTGTTTATGGTTAACATTCTAAAGTATTGACTGTACTTTAAAACCAAACAAGTAAATAAACAAACATACCCATAACATAGCCAGGAAACTGTGATTCTGAAACATAGTTCTTGCTGACTTTAAATATCAAGCAACTGCCAGAATGAGGGCAAGGAACACCAAAGCAGGGCTAAGGAGTATTGCGACTGCTCAACTGGAGGCACAGCTGTGGAGGAGCAGGAGAGGAGGAGGAGGAGGAGGAGGAGGAGGAGGAGGAAGACAACTAAGTGTAAGAGCTCCTGAAGGTCCAAGAAGCTGAGCTCTGGCAGCGTAGCTCCAGGGAACAGCAGCAATAGGGAGCAGAGTCTGCTGGAATTAGCCTTAAACAGGTAGTTTGGAAACAATTTGTGAATTTAAAAGCTGGTTCAATCAAGCAGGAGTAAACCATAACAAGCTCAGCACAGGAATGTCACAGCAGGTAGTATTAATTTGTGTGAGTCAGGATCTACTCAGAAGTTCACTTACTCTCCTCAGAAAGATGCTGAGGGAATTAGATCTTTTTTAATAACTTGTTTATTTACTTCGTCAGACTACTGAATAAAATGATGCAAAAAGCGCAATAAAGCATCAATAATGGCAGTTTGGCTTTACATTCTTAAGGATGCCTACTGCCAAAAGAGAATCCCATATGCATGCATCTTTGTGAGACTGATTCTCCTTCTTAATGCATTGTCCTGTAGAATACTGCATAGAGACATGTCCTACTCAAGGGAAGAGTAAACAGGACATTCAACACAAGACTGCTGGAGAAGGAAATTGTTACCTAAGCACAGGTTCCTAGTGTCATTTTATATCATTCCCATGGGATTGGCAGATATGACACAGGCTCTACAGAAGACTTGTCTTTATGGAAAGACAGGTGGAATAAACTATGGCATCTAAAGCACAAGTAAATAAATATGCTATGCGTACATACTTCACAAAAGTAACTATATGAAAAGTATTGTCAAAGGTGAAATAATTATTTCACATGTCCTCAGTACTTCTTGAGAGCTACATTTTCCCTAGCATCGTAGACTCAGTGTTAAATTTTTTAGAGCATACCCTGTCTTGAACAACCTTCTGTGTCTGGGTGATGCTACCTGTATGTCTTCTGTTTGAGTCTTTTATTGCAATAAAGGAAATCTTAAATGATCTAATTCATGTCTTTCCAATTGTCCAGCTTCATTCCCTAATAGACATGCCCTAGACTCGATTTATATATTGCAAACAGAATTACAGCTTTAAATAACACAAGAAATTGAGCTCTCCCCATGCTAACAAATTAAAATCCAACCATCTATTTTAAGCAGTGAGACTCTGAAGTTCCATCTATCTGCTGCATTAAGAACTTGTGTCTCGGATCCAGATACAATGAGCAACAGTAGGTGCTCTTGTCCTTAAAAACTCATATGTTTTTTCTTACCTGGAAGGCACTCTATTTGTGTATCTTTCACACAGACTGAGAAAGTGTAGTTCTTGGCACACGTGTGGATATGGATTTCCACAAGATGCGGCTAGCCTGGGTCTGCCTGCAGGGCGGTGCGGGTTGCGCAGCTTTGGGGCTGTGATTCCCCAACTTGACATAGGTGTGCATGGTGCATGGCCACAGCTTCTTTGGTTCCCCTGTTAAAACGGCACTCAACGCAGTGGGTTTTTTTCCATCAATGCCTTTCTCTGCTTGTGGCTGGAAATAAATGCTGATTTGCTGATGGTGTATATTGAGCATTTGAAATATACACGATTTGTGCTTGCAAGATCCAAGCCTGGTTCTGCCTGACGTGTCTGTGATTTAGAGTGAAGGCAGGGCAAAGGACTCCTCTGTTCCAAACTACCTCCAGACTCCATGGTCCAAATTTGGTGGGCAGGATTATGGGATTGCAGCATGTGACCTGGTAAAATTGCTCCAGGTGACACCTCGAGTCAATCCAGAGATGGAGCACACCAAAGGTGGTCCCAAAGGTGGTCCCAAAGGTGCTCAGACTGTCAATGTATGCACAAAACAAAATGGCTGTATATGTGCACAGCTACACACATGGAAAAAACACTAGATAAGCACACAGATTATGATTCAAAATATTAAGTACATCTTTCAAACCTAGGCCACAAACTGGAAATCGATGCTGAGAGATTTACCTGCATTGTTCCTACATAGATCTGTATACTAAAGAGTCCTCATGCTGGTTTCAAGGCACTCTCTTTAGTGGTGCAAAAAATATTTTCAGCATTTAAATTCAAGAAGGATTTGGTAGGGGACAGGCTGAAGAAGAAACGTGAAGAATGTTCTTTAATATAGATGTTTTTAAAATATCCTAAATAGTCAAAGAGGGTGAGTTATCCTTCTTTGAGAACCCCAACACCAGAGGCTGGAAGAACAGCTAACTTTGACTTTCATAACATTTATAGGCTTCTGTCAGACTCTGGCTTTTGTTTTAATTGTATATTCCTGTTTATTTAGCAAATGAAGTTTAGTTTAGTTTAGTTACTGAAATAAAATGTCAAGACATATGGACAGCGAAAAACATAGTCAGTGAGATAAATGTAAAATAATGGTGGAATAGAAGAACTTCATAAAAGCTGTGTTTTCTTTTCTGTACAGTAGTGAGACAAGGAAAAATTAAAAGCAACTGTTTGCTGTGGGGGACCAGTCTGTTAGTTTTTATTAATGAATAGATTCATCATCAGCCTGTGTTTTAGTCAAATTATAAACTACTTTCCATTTTCATTTGGTCAATGACTGAGATATGATTTCATGCCTAGAAATAAACAGATTATTTAGGAACTGTGTTTCCTTAGACTTTTAATGGTAGATTTCAGTTGCTGTTGTATACCACATTTCCTCTGGCAGTGATGTGATTAGTGCTGTCATATATATTGCTATGCTAAACAACGTATATCCCATATTTTGTTATTTGCATTTCTTATTTCACAGTGCTTTGCAACGGAGACTTTGACTTGAGGAAAATGTATTTATCATACTTTGTATATGCTGTGGTTTAAGGATCATGACAGGTTCTACCAAATAGGTAAGAGGTCAGTAGTTGGCATTAGCTCTTAATCTGGTGTACAAGAGGGGTCAGAGCATTACTATCAATGAAAACCACACTGCTGCTATCGATTACACGGTTCAAGACTTTAGAGGGGTCCTTTCATGAAAAGTGTATCCCTAAAGGCCTTCCAGAATTAAATAATATGGTTACACAGATGAATGATGGCAGAGATAGAGCCGAACTCAGATGTTCAGTCAATGAGCTGAGATTTGAAAGGAAGAACTGGTATAGCAAACATGTAAAGCAAAATTACTCCATGGGACAGATATATCAAAGGGGAAGACCCTCACACACAGTATAGATAGAAACCACCTAAAGAAACTAGTGGAGAAGTGGCAATGGTAAAGGACAATGCTGATGAAGTGGCATGGATGCAATATTTCCAGATCGTTGTAAGGATCTTGATTCAACTTTTACCAGTAGAACTTATGATGTGTGCATCTTCCAGTGGAAATGCTGCTACTGATCAGCTGTGCAAACTCCTCTCCTGATGAAGATACCATACTGCGGTTAAATGGCACCAGCTTAGTCCTCAGATACCATGATTCAGCATGTACGGAATCTCTGCCTCACTTTAAAGCTTCTCTATCCCAAAAAAAAGCTTTTGGTAATGTTGGGCCACCTTGTCAGTTTTCCTGTTCTGGTGACAAGTACCAGGCTTTTGATGAGACTCATGGCTGCTAGACCATCTTACTTGGGCTATAAGTATCTTCTACTTGTCAGGGTGATTAGAGAATTTTATGTTGTTTCACCCTTCGAACTGCAAATATTTGTGTGCTACAGTTTGTGAAAGAAACAATGAAAACTAGAAAATATGGAAAACTTTGATCTGATTTTCAGAATTATTTTTTCCTTTCTGCACTGGAGTATACTCAGTTTTAAAAAATTATTCACCCACACAGACAGATTTTTAGCAGATTCAGAAGTGCTAATAGAGTCATGTTTAGGGCACCTACCTGTGATGTGGGAGACTGAGAAAAAAGGTTTTGACTGTCACTGCCTTTGCTATTCTGGTCTGAGTGAGACTCTCTTTTGCTCTGATTACCTTGTCTAAAAGCAGTTTAGTAGTCGTGTTGTGCTCTGTGTGTGCATCTGTGTTGTAAACTCAGACACATTTGGAAGTGACAGTTTGACTTCCTGATATTTTCCATGTAATGTTGTTGCAAGGCAATGCAGGATCTGGTGTGGAGGACTCAAGTGGGAAAGCAGAGCCAAGACTATGATCAGTCTGTTCATGCTTGTGCTTTTTTTAGGGATCAGAACAAACTCAAATTATTTCTCATGATGTGTTCCAGCTTTGTCTCAGGTTTTATACGCCCAAATACAATCAATACACAGTAAATCTGGGTTCAAAACTGTGTGTAAATTATAGAATAGTTGTACTCATTTTGACCAGGAGCTCCACCTTTGGCATTGGTGGGTTTATGTTCCTTCAGAAAGACTCCAGATCGACATTTTCCAGAGAAAAAGAAAATTCCTGTCCATAGTGATGGACAAGACACGAATTGATAATGGCACCTTTACTTTGTGGATATTTTTGTGTTATCTTGAAATATTTGAAAGCAGCCCCAGGGCTGTTTTTACACTACGCTGGTTGATAGTGTCTCTGGAGGGAAGATCTGTCAATAGCCAAAGAGCAGCAGAGCTGCAACCATGGCACCTTCTTCGCTTGCGGTGGTCAGCCCACACTGAACAAATTCACATCTGGGAAGGCTTGCCCAGTTGCTGGTCCTTTGGTGGCAGACGATGTAAAAAAAGCTGGATCAGAATAGACAAACTGATCTATTTGCAAAATGGAAAGCAACATTTCCAGACCTAGTTATTTATGTGAAAGGGACAAGGATTTATTGCAGGTGGAGCCAGCAGTGCTGCCTGCAGCCAAGTTAGTTTGATGCTTCCCTTTAGACTATCATGTTTTCAGTTGCTTAGAACTGTGTCAAAACATTAATGTGTTGGTATAAACTTTTCCTTGAAGAATTGTTTCTTTCAGATTCACTCTCCCCCTCCCCCCCAACCTTCCCCAGAAGACTTACAAAACCAGCTTGGTTGTTTCTAAGTTTGAGAGAAATTTATTCCACCATGTTTTAAAAAAATAGCCTGCATTTGGCTGAGAATCTGGGGAATAACAACTTGAAAGATGACTGGAGAGTATGAGAGGAAGGGTGTCTATATATAAATAGGATGAACCAATATAAAATGCATGGAGCCAAGAGCCAGGGCATCTGAAGGTGATGAGACTAGGATGATGATATTGGGATGATGAAGAAGGAGAAAAAAGAGGTCTGGCACAGTGACGAGTATCCCAAGCACAAGTACAGGCTGGGCGGAGAATGGATTGAGAGCAGCCCTGAGGAAAAGGACCTGTGAGTGCTGGTGGATGAGAAGCTCAACATGAGCCGGCAATGTGCGCTGGCAGCCCAGAAAGCCAACCGTATCCTGCGCTGCATCCAAAGAAATGTGGCCAGAAGGTCAAGGGCAGTGATTCTGCTCCTCTACTCTGCTCTCGTGAGACCCCACCTGGAATACTGCATTCAGCTTTGGAGTCCCCAACACAAGAAGGACATGGAGCTGCTGGAGCAGGTCCAGAGGAGGGCCACAAAGATGATCTGAGGCCTGAAGCACCTCTCTTATGAAGACAGGCTGAGAGAGTTGGGGCTGTTCAGCCTGGAGAAGAGAAGGCTCCGGGGTGTTCTTATAGCAGCCTTCCAGTACTTAAAGGGCCTACAGGAAAGCTGAAGCGGGACTTTTTACAAGGGCATGTAGTGATAGGACAAAGGGCAATGGCTTTGAACTGAAAGAGGGGAGATTTAGATTAGATATAAGGGAGAAATTCTTCACTCTGAGGGTGGTGAGGCAGTGGAACAGGTTGCCCAGAGAAGTTGTGGATGCCCCATCCCTGGAAGTGTTCAAGGCCAGGTTGAATGAGGCTTTGGGCAACCTGGTGTAGTGGAGTGTTTCCCTGCCCATGGCAGAGGGGTTGGAATTAGATGATCTTTGAGGTCCCTTCTAACCCTAACCATTCTACGATTCTATGATTCTATGACAAGCAAGAGAAAACACAGCCCAAATTGGAGATTAGGCTTGGCAGACAGGCAGAAAGGTCTGAGCCCTAAAGTACTCTGTCTTCTAAAATGTAAAAATGAATCCAGAATTCTTGAGCCTTACCAGATTTCTGTTCTCAGCAAATATTTGTTGAATAATAATCAAAGCATCTGTGAAAGCACTTACTAATGCGAAAGAGAATGAGAGAATCACAGAGAAACTCTCATTGTTCTTGGCCTCTCATTGCACTAGTAGGTGATGAGACAGATGAGTAAGTTGAAAGCTGACTTTCTCGTTGATAACCAGTGTTGATATCAGCATGATGCTGTAAGACAAAAATTTTATTTCCATACTGACTTAAAAAGAAGTACCTAGAACCAGCACAAAAATTATCCTTGCAAAGCCAGGCACCCAAAAGTTAGGAAATGTCCAAGATTAGTTATGCAATCTTAGTTGATCAAATAAGCTTCTGCTTTATGATACAGCTATTAACGGTATAGTTTTCCACGATGTTTCCACGGGGTCGTGTCTCATGCAATGTACTAGCATGCTTGGCTCCTAAAGAAGGGATGGACTTAGATGACCAAAAGAGAAGGATACCCTAAAGAAGTCCTGAAGGCAGTTCTTCATATAATATACAAGAAGCCATGAAGCAGAAAATCTTGGCGGTACCAGCACTCCTTCATGGAGTCTGAAGAATCAAAGAAACTTAGTGTGCCAGATAGCCCTACTCTAGGGAGGCTAGACTGGAGGGAGATTTGTGTTATTAAGGATCCTGTTTTCTGCAGAATGGTTCTTTGACTATACAGGTTGTGTGCTGCATGAGATGAGGAAATGCAAAAGAAAACAAAGATTATTTTAAAAATAAGACAACTGATCCAAATACTATAATTCTCTTTCTGTCTGTCGTGGATCCTTCAGACCCAGGACATTGACTACATGACTTGACTGAGGATTTATACAGCTGACTACTACTTGTGTTTTTCTCATTTAGTGTTGCTTAGACTGGAAGTCTGGCACTGGTCCATCAAAAGTGCTGCAGGGTAACTGAAGGGGAGCAGCAATTCTGACAGCATGAAGGGACACTTGGTTCCATACATTCCAAAACATTAAGTTGTAGACATCTCAAATTTGGCATCCAAATAATGGATTTTTTTCAACTTTAGTTTTTGTGCCTTATTTCTCTGTATGTTGCAAAAGGAATTATAAGGAAATATATTCTTGTCTTGCAGAGGTTTTGTGGAAGTAAAATAGTAAATATTTGTGATGATGCAGATACAGAAAAACTTATGAGAAAATTCATAACTCTGTTTTCATATCTGGGTCTGAATAGTATGCAGTAACTAAGGCCTGAGGCCACCCATTGATCAACAAGAATAAAAACAACATTGGATCACTTCTCATTAAGTAAGCATCCATCTGTCCTGTGCAAGAATGGGGCAGAGGTCCCAGGGAAAAAAACGTGATGGCATCCTGTAACCAAAGCCATTATTATAATGTACCCAAGAAAGCTGAATTAGCATATCATGCATTGCCTTAACAATTCTAGTTCTTCTCATATTCAAGAATTTGTCTATTCAACAGAAACATTCTGTTACCATCGTTGTACATGTATGGTAAACAAAAAAAAAAGTCCAATACAATCTAATCTGAGACACACCTCAGAAGGTGATTGTACACTATTAGTGACTTGACCATTTTATATTAAGCTAAGGAAAAAATTTTTGATTCTTGTGTATAGGTGCATGAGAACATGTCTAAAATTTTTAGAAAGGCAAGTAGTTTTGACACTGGAGTTTGGGAATGAATAAAAGTTTAGTAAGATACATGCTGTTTTTTCCCTTTCTAAAAAAATTTCAAGGCTTAATCCTACAACTGTATATTAAATCACTTATTCATTGTGACAGGCAGGAGAACACAGATATAGTAATCTACCAGTTTGGTATCTGGTATGCATTGGGAGTCATGAAATGGATCTCTGCAGGCTGAGTGCTGTGCACCCACGCACTGTACAACACTGTGATTACAGTAGGTAGGTGGTTCGGGTAACAGTGAATTTCAAATATGCAGGAGTCCAGTATAATGTGTGGTATGATTTGCAGGATTTTGTTAGGACACATCCTATAATTGTATACCTGGTATAATGTCTGATTGACTTGCTTTTTGTGCCTTTGAGAATCTAGACTCCTTAGGAAAATGATGTTTTTTCTGCAAAACTTTTTGGACAATCAATTTTAAGAGAAATAAATTAATCAAAGCCGATTACGTTGTGTGCACTCCATTTCTGTAAAGGAAATCAAAGCAATTTACACAAGTCATTATTTTTTTTTTTTTGCATGAAACATCGTAAAACGCTTATAGAACAAAAGTCACTCCTAAGGGGACAGTTTATAACCTCACAACTTACTTCGATACAAATACAAAAATTTCAGTATCATACACAGGCAGTATCCTGTTAATAGAATTTTTGAAAAATATTATTGATAAAATTCCTCATGATTGTTAACGGTGTCATCCAAGAGACTGCTTTTCCCCTCATTTCGTCATACTTTGCTGCTTTCAGCTATTTGTGAGTCCATCTGTATGATATGCTTGTTATGCCTTACCTTTGTGTAGCACATATTTTAAAAACTTCTGTGTTACTTCTGATGTAAATCATAGGTCCTACTTTATAAGTGGTAAGAAATCCTGCCAAGGAGTGCCTGCAAATGTCTTGGTAGGAATAGAGAAAGCTGAACCCTTAGTAGAATGATCCCCAATGTTACCAGCTGGTGGCCCATACCACCTTTTGCGTGAAACATTCCCCATATGGATTTTTTTTGAGGGGATAGTGCCAATTCCGTTCTTGCCACCCTAAGGCACAGAGTGCAGGCTGGGCTAGATTTCCACAATTCTAGTCTAGAACTGTGAGATCAGCTTTTTCTGTAGTTACCTATATGCTGCTTGAAAAAACTAAGTAAAAGGGATAGGCAAATCTGTTTCCTTGTAAAATAATGCTTCCAAATTAACCTTTCCTTTAGGTTGATTATGTTGTTCAGTTAGAGGGCAATCTTCTGTGGTATGTTGGGCCTGATGGTGTAGACAGCTGGACCTTTATATGGTTGTGTATTGCAATAGTCATCCTTCACATTTAGAAGAGGAAAGGCTTAGAGTCTTTTTTGAACACGCAGATAGGCAAAATAAGCACGCACATGTGCAAGGAATCCACCTGCGTCTTTAAGCTGCTTTATGCATCATGTCACAAGTTATGTTAGCTCTCACTGGGTTGACAAAATAGTAGCTGTTTTTACTTTTTCTTCAACAGATTGTTCAGGAAGTTTTGTTCATGACAGAAGAGTTCCATAGTCAGTTGGTTTTGACATAATTGGAATTGACAAAGGTTTAGTTCCGTATTCTAAAATCTAAAATTGTGAAGAAATGGGTCAGGTGAGTGTCAGAAATATTGCTGCTAGGAAAACTGCAGTGTTTTCTAAGCTCCCAAAATTGTCTTGCTTATTGTAGCAACATGCTAGTTATTAGTTGTTCATGTCTGTGCTGATTTTGGCTGGGATAGAGTTAATTTTCTTCATGAGATAAACTACTCTCTTTTTCTTTAAGCTGTAACTAAATAATGTTGTTGACTTTTAAAATATCACTAGATTGAAGATTTAGCATCATGTTGTGATTAGTATGGCATTTCACACCTTTCCCAGAGCTATTGTCTCAGATTGTCAGCAGATATCATTGAAACTGCTTGCAAGTCATACTTGAAAGATTATCTTTGTTGTATTTTTGTAAAGATTGGCAACTTTAAAAATTAAACACAAATGAAAATTTAGCATAAATATACCAAGTGTACTTGTACTTCAGTTGGACCATTGATCCCACCACCTTTTTATGGGAAGAAGCCCTAATTCCTACATGACCATTTGTCCTGTCCCACTTGGTGGGGTAAGGGAGGTGAGCTTTTCCAATTCTCTGTGGGGTAGCCAGGAGTCACAACAATCACCCAAGAAGTTAAACTAAAAACAAAGCTTTATGTGGGATTCAGCAAAAGTGCAAAAGATGGTAACTCTGAACAACATTTCTTTTAATGCAGTGGGGTTATAATGGATATTGACTTGGCAAAACTTACGATGATATCAAAATTACAAAACACAGCAGATTGACAAAACTTACACCAACGTTACCCTTATGTGCTTGATAGACAAGCTAAAGATAGAGAAAGAGATATACAAAACCAAAAAGAGATATAAGAGAAAAGATGTCACCACCCTTGGATCCAGCAGCAGTCTTTGCTGGTAGTTGGGGTCCTCCAGCGGTGGCTGTGCACCGAGAGGCTTACCTGTTCTCCTTATATCGCTGGTTGCCCATTGTCCCTCCTCTGGGGAGGAATACTGTTGTGCACGCACAGTCGTTCCTCTTACAACTTTCATGAAAGTTGTTGAAATGGATCTGGGGGATGTAGGGGGTTCTGGTGGTCAGTTCACCCCCCTTTATCACCGTGACGGTGATATGACCTCTCTGGGCTCATGCGCCCTTAGTCTCAGGTCAAGGCGGAAGTTAATGCAGAAGGTGGCACTGTCCTGCCAGCGCAAGACTCGCCATTGTCTGCTGCTCCCTCACTCCTGTGGGCCTGCAAAACCAGTTCATTTAAGGCATCTCCCATAGGTCCCTTATCAAATGAGAAAAGTACAAAGCATTTGAGTGTCTCTGTCTCAGTTTCTCAAGATGGATGTTTGCCACAATCGCTCACTCTGACCTGGGGTTCTACGCAATTCTCAGGCACTTCCATGGTTTCTAACACATCAATAACCCTTGTGTCTTTGCTGCTGCGTGGATCTCCATCCCTTACCTTCACTGAGACAGCAGACCGAAGGATCTCGCTAGCACACTGTCCCTCAAACACTGGCATGCCATCCCCCAGGCTTATCTCTAGCGAGCCTGGTTTTATCGCTTTCCCCCTTCAAATCTAGTTTAAAGGTCTTTCAATGAGCCCTGATAACTCCTGTGCAAAAATCTTTTTCTCTCTTTGAGACAGATGTACCCTATCTGTCACCAGCAGCCCTGGTGTCGCATAGACTGACCAGTGATCAAAACACCCAAAATTCTACCAGTGACACCAGGCTCAAAGCCAAGTATTGATGTGCTGGCTCTTCCTGTTTCTTCCCTCATTATTCCCTGCAACTGGAAGGATGGAGGAGAACACTATTTGTGCTCCTGATCCCTTAACCAATTGTCGCAAGGCCCTGAAGTCTCTCTTGATTGCCCTTGGACTTCTGTTGCAAGTTCATTATTGCCTACCTGAAGAATCAGTCATGGGTAATAATCTGAGGGCCGTGCCAGAGTAGGAAGTTTTCTCTTCACATCTCTAACCCAGGCCCCAGGGAGGCAGCAGACTTCCCTGAGAAGTGGGTCTGATCTGCATATTGGGCTTTTTGTTCCCTTCAGAAAGGAGTCTCCTATGACAATGACCCATCTTTTTTTCTTTATGGAAGCAGCTTTGATGCAGGGCGTAGATCGACTTAACCTCAGTGACACCTCCAAGCTAGATGAACCATTGTCCTTGTTATTGTTCAGTTCCACTTACAGAGCCTCATACCTATTATGCAAGGACACCTGGGAAGGTGGGGAACAAGTTGATTGAAACAAGTCATGCATTTTAAGAGTGTTTCCCATCCCCTGGATCCTCTAGGCATTTGAAAATCTGGTCCCTTTATACAGGTGTTTGAATAGATTCCAAGCTCATTCAAACATCTGACCCTATACTTCTCTGCTTTTGTCCTATGTATTTAGCTTGGAATTTAAGTTTCTTCACCTTCAATTCTCTGTCTTTCAAAATAACATGTAAAAAGTTCCAACAAACACATAGCATACAAAATCCTTTCCTTGTCCAGACGCCTTTAATGAGAGTAACTAGTCCAAAAATTAAATGGAAAGATTCAGAACCTCAAAAGTAAGGTGTGGATAAACACCTCTAGGCTAAGGGAGAAATCTTTTAAAATTGAGGTACCGTAATTGACTCTAGTGGACCTAGGCTAATTTACATCAACAGAGGATCTGACTTGAAATGATTACATGTCTTATCTGAATTTGTTCAGCACTGGAAACATTGGAGTGGAAATCTTAAAAGCAGCAGCAGCATCGTTATGAGATTTCCAGTACCTCTCTCTTCAAGTTGTGCTGTTTTAAAGGAAAATATGCATGCCAGGACTGGGTAATATCTCTGACAGATTCTCCTGTTCATAGCACTGAGAGCTGCAGCTGGGCTGGGTAGAGCGAGAATCCTTGTGATCTCCTGCCCCAGTGAATTCCCCACCGCATGTAGCCAAAAGCCAACCTCTCCCAGAACACTAAATCCACTGAAGCAGAACCTCTGCAACAATTTATAGCAGGTTTCTAGGTGCTTAGCAGCCATAGTGCTTTTCTTGTTTATGGCCCATAGTTTCCTCAGCCATACTCTGTAATTTCCTTACTGAGGTCTTACTCTCAGGTCTGCATATATTTACATGTTTTACTCTGTAAGCTTTTAAGCAGCAAATTATACAAAATAGAGGTGAGACCTCTGCTAGTTGAGTCTTCCTTTTATTGTTTCCATTGTAGTCGCGTCTGGAAAATAAATAAGTAAGAACTTGAATTGACATAAAATAAATGACAGTTCAGGTTCTATAGGTTCATGTTTATGACATGATTGGCCCACAGCCACTGCAGCTATTTCGTAGTCTACAAGATGTCCTTGATTTGCTCTTCCACCAGTATGATAACAAGCACATATAATCTTTGCATACTCTGCTAACAGGCTTCTAGTCTCTGCCTGATCTTACACATTCAGCTTTTACATTGTTCTTTGCAGAAATCTCTCAGCTCTCTTAAATAATCCTTCCATTTTCATCTATGCTGTTTTTATCTTTCAGCCTGTTAGACAAATATAAAGAGAAAAGCAAGAAAACACCGTAAATCAAGACACGTATGAAATCACAGAATTAACGTCTTCATTCATAAAAAGAATGTATTTTTTCTTTCAATAATATACAAATTATGATAACCCAAACAAAGCTGCCTCAAATATTTTCTAATCTGTAAACCTTCTTTTACTGCCTTTTGAGAGTAAGTACACAGAAAAGCCATATAATGATGGTAGCAATAGTGGAACTTCGGGTGCATCCATGCCAGCCCTGTTAGATCTCTCATCTGCTTTTGACATGTTGGTCATGAGATTTTTTCTCTCTCTTTTATAGATCTTACAGAAATAGTTCTGGTGTCTGTGGCATGACTCCATTCCTTCCTCGCAGAGCATATATTGGAGCCTGATGAAGAAATTTTTTTTCTGCCCCTCAAGGCCCATCATATAGTCTTCCAAGGGCTCTCATTTTGTTTACTCTCTTGCTAGGAAGCACAGGCAGCTGAAATTTCAGCCTGGTGATGGCCTCATATTTACAACTCTATTGTACCTGACCTTGCTAGGGCTACTGAATGTGCAAGCAGCTTTTCTAAAGGGGGAAGGCATGAATAAGAGCTGGCTGGAGTTCAGCAGAAAGAGACTGAGGCAAGATCAACAAAATGGCAAAGTAATAGCATTTTTATAATGAGAACGATTGTCTGTTTGTCAGTTCACATGAGAGCAGAATGGTAGGATTCTCAGTAGCAGATCCATAGTCAAATAGCATTCTTGTCCAGAGATTCTTTATTTCTTTTCCTTTACCTTATCTGAGTGATGATATCCATTTCTTCCTGGTACGGATATGGTTACTCACTCCATGTTTTTGCTGGTTTCTCCAGCATGTCATGTACTGAGTGGCTCTTTATTTTAACTTGAAATAGCATCCCACAAAATATTGTAGCTCACATTTGGAATACCTCTGAGAGCAGCCCTTTGCTAATTTTCTCCAAGCTACAGTGACTTCCTAGTTTCTACCTAGAACTTCAACATTAGTTTTGATCTGTTGGATGACACAGTCAGAAATGAAAAGAAGTGTCAAAATCCCACTGAAATTCAGTATGCTTTAACTTTTTTTCTAAACTACTTTCAATTCCTCTGAAAATCTCGACCAGAAGAACTTAAATAGGGACCAGGCTATATGGTTTAATATTCAGGATAGATAGTGACTATTTCTTTTCCTAGAGCAATCCTGGCAAACTGAGAATGAGGCTTGTAGCATTATCATCAGTTACTGACAATCTACTTTCATTTTCTGAAAATTCTCAAGTACTTAGAATTCTATCTCTGTGCAGCAATTAAGGAGGGTAAAGGTTATTTTGCTCTTTTGATTAAAAATTGAATTTACTTTGTGTTGATGTAAAAGCAGGAAATGTAGTAGCAAATTAGGTTTTGTTCTTTCCATTTGCATTCAAAATTAATATTTAGTACAGATTTTCTACTTCATTTTCAGATAATCAGAATACACAAAGCTAGTAAGATTGTATCACCACTTCTTCTCTCAAAGAAATTTTTGTAATTACATGAGAAATGAATCTATATTAACCTTCAAAACCTACTATTCTTAGGTCAATGGCACCAGAAACTTGAGCATTCACATGGTAGCATTATGATTGGCTTGAGAGCACATATCCAGAATATGTTGAGATTTTGAGGCAGTTCAGGTAGTGCATTAGTTTAAGCATTCATAGTGCAGGGAAGGCAGTGAGGTAGGTTTTATGGGATCACATCAAGATAAAAAAAACCCCCAGACATTGGCAACTGGCAAGCATGCTGCCTTTGGGCCATCATCCAGGGAGCATGTAGCTTCAGTAAGCGAGAAGTGGGATTGCTCTTTGGTGTCCAAGTGAAAAATGAATGGGATGAAAGGTGTCTGGATGAGATACATCTAATTATGCACTATAAGACTTGAGAATTATATATATTAGATATGTTATATATATTAGAAAGATAGATAGATAGATAGATAGATAGATAGATAGATAGATAGATAGATCAATCAAAGGGTACAGAAGAAGAGGTCAAAGACTAGAAACACCATACTAATATTCAGGGCTAAATTTTATTTTCCTGAAGTTGGATAGACTTTTTAGAGGGAGCTATAGCTTTACACAGCATTAAAAGTTGGAGATTTTGGCTTCACAAAAGTCAGGAAAATCTTGACTTTGAAGTAGAGGTAGTCAGGAAATTCAGAGTCAAGTAATGGTTCCACCTTTCAAAATAATGGTAGTGCAAGGACATTCAAAAAACTACTGGAAATTTTTATAATTGCTGCAAAAGAAAGTAGAATGTTTAAATTATCATAAAAAAAGCAAGTCACTCCCACAGGAAAAAAAGAAAGCTGTTTCTATACTGACTCTTACAAGGTCAAAATTTAGCCCTTTGCTTGGAAATGGCTATCTCTAAAGACTACGCATCATGGTTTCCTACTCAAATAAATGAACTCTCAAGGATACTTTTTCTTTGCCTAAAAGCTGCTTAGTCTATTACTTATAAGTTGACCACTCTGTTTCTTTAAATATACTTCCTTGGTACTTTAGTGAGTAGGTTTAGTACTT